>NW_006400148.1:522970-529919 GCF_000299155.1 Elephantulus edwardii
GTTTCAGCAAGCAGGGTTGTGTCATTTGCATAATGCAGATTGTTAATAGATTTTCCACCAATCCTGACACCACACTTCTCCTCATAGAGCCCAGCCTCTTGGATAATGTGCTCTGCATACAGATTGAAAAGGTATGGAGATAGGACACATCCCTGGTGTTCACCCTTCCCAATTTTGAACCATGCAGTGTTGCCCTGCTCTGCTCTGACGACTGCCTCTTGGTCCAAGTATAGGTTTCACATTAGCAGGAGTAAATGTTCTGGGATTCCCATTCTTCTCAGAGTCAGCCACAGTACTTTTAAAAAATCAAATGTCTCTCAATAAAGTAGTGGCCTTTGATAGAACGAAACTTTAATGCTATGCTTTCAATATAAAAATAATCTAAAACTAATTTTTGTGGGAGGAAAACAAAGTCAGCCTTAAAGAACTTGCCAATATACTGGTGAAATTTAGCAACATCCATTTTTAAAATGGCAAAATTTAGGAACTGCAAAATGTGTTTATCAACCTGAAAAGATACAGAGTTAACATTGGTTCAGATTCTACTTAGTTAATAGTCCTGCAAGAAAATAGATTGATACAGTGACTGTAACAATGGGTTTAAATATAACAGAGATGGTGAACATGACACAGGACAGGGCAAGGTTCACCCTCATTCATAAGGCTGCTATGAGTTGTAGTTGACAGCATATAACAATAACAATTTGGATTGCAGGTTTAAAGTTCAGCTTGCTTAATAAATCCTCCTTTCCAGAAAAGAAATTAAGACCATTAGTAAATACAAGAATTTCTGGTGGTGCAAATGGTTAAAGTGCTCAGCTGTTAACCAAAATGTTCAGAGTTCAAATCTACCCAAAGGCTTCACAAGAGAAATATCTATTTCCATAATGATTTTTTGTTGTTGTTAGATGCTGTCAAGGCAAATAAAACTCATAGCTACTCTATAAAAAAGCAATCTGAACAGCACCCTATCCCATGGCATTTTTACAATCTCTGACACATTCAAACCCACTACCTCCATCCCCAGGTAAACCCACCTGGTGTAGGGTCTTCCTCTCTTTCGCCACTTCTCAATTTCCCCAAGCATGATGTTCCTCTCCAAGGAATAATCTCAGCAACATGCCTGAAGTTTGTGAGATGAAGCTTCATTCTCTTTGCCTCCAAAAAGCACTCTGGCTGCACCTTCTCTAAGATTTATTATCTATTTCTTCCTTTGACAGTCCACGGGATCTTCAGCACTCATACCTAACACCACTATATTCAAAAGTAACACTCTAGTTAAAAGGCGCCAATTCTTTTCCTGTTATCTTTAGTCACTGTCCAGCTCTCAAATGCATATTAAGTGACTAAAAAGACCTCAAACTGGCATCGTTATTTCTCAATAATTTGGAGAGGTCCGTGTCTACAGACTTTTCCAGGGAAACATCCCCTGATCACCTGACCAAGTGTACTGATCGTGGATCCAAGTAAGATGAAGTCATTTACAGTCTCAATCATTTCTCCTTCCATTATGATGTTGTCTCTGGGTCCAATGATGAAAAATTTTGTTTTCTTAATGTTGAGATGATATCCAAATTGAATGTTGCAGTGTTTAGTCTTCCGAAGCAAGCAGGATTAAGGGGGACTTCAAGTCCTCTTTACATTCAGCTAGTAAGGTTGTTACTTGCTTCCAAGTAAGGTTGTGTCATCTACATACCGAAGGTTATTGTTGAGTTTTCTTCCTATAATACTGATATCCTTGGAAGGAGGAGTGGCATCCACTTCCATAATAGCTTGCCTCCAGAAAGCCTGTGGACCTGGAGAGAGGATGAAAGGAACCCAAGCGTTGTGGACTCTCCTTCATAGAGTCTCTATGAGTCGCCTGCAACTCGACCACACTTAACAACAACAACAACAACAACATATATAGATCAAAACTAGCTTCTATTTCCTTATCATTCACAGATTTCTATCCATGAAGTCTATGAATTATTTTCTCAAATCATAGACATAGATTCTGATGAGCAAAGATGTGGCCAGTTCCATGAGAACCCTTGTTTAAGACATTCAAGGCTTAAATAATATTATTCAACATGCAGTGATCTAGGTTAAGAGTAAGAGGCACAGGAACCATATCATTTAAAACAATCAAGTTGAGAATGAATATGACAGGCTAAAAATGAGAGGCAATGTGTCTAACGTTTCACAGGCAAAGATGAGCGAAGTCTCACCTCTGGTCAGAGAAGTGATTACGTGGAGGAGTGATTCTCAAACTTTTGTGCATATAACTATCACCTGAATCACACGTTAAAGCACAACTTCCTGAGCTCCATCTACAAAGCTTCTGATTAGAAGGTCTGTAGTTGAATCTGAGAGTAGCCATTCTAACAAGGTCCCAGGTGATTCTGATGGAAAGTTCAAATTTGAGTACTGTGATGTGCAACTCATCGAAATTAATGAGTGTGGATTTTAGTGTAGGTGAGACGGTGAGCCACAGGAGGCTTTTAATTAGGGGAAGAACGTGATTTGTTTTATTTGTTAAAATGATCCTCATCTACTGATTGGAACTGATGACATAGTCTAAGATTGTTAAAAAGATTAAATGAGATAGTGCATATAATATACTAAATATGCTAACATATAAATTTTCCTTTGGGATATTTTCTCTGCTTTCTTACCTCACAAATTTTCCCTACAATTGTAAATAATCTTTGAAACTCCTTTTGGAACCTCAGATGCATTTTCCAAATGCCCAGTGTATTCATTGTCAATTGCTGCTACTGCTAATTATGCCAAATGTACTAGTTTAAGCAATACCCAATATCCATATTAGAATTGTTTCACAGTTCTAGAGTTCAGATTTCCAACTTGCTTGCACTATGTTAATACTAAGGTGTTGTCAAAGTTATGTTACATTCTGGAGAAATCTCTCTCCTTACCTTTTCCAGGATGTTGTGTTCTCAAGCCCCTTTTCTGTTTCAAGGCTTACTATAGTGGCCTCATCTTTTCCACACCACATCTTTGACTTTTTTTTTTTTTTACTGTCTCATTCTTCTGTTTATGAAGACTCTTGTGACGGCATTGGGCCTACTTGGATAACTAATCAGGGGTATCTCTCTATTTTAGGGTTAGTTAAAAGGCTGCGGAGCGGTTGGGTAATTAAGCACTTGACGGCTAACTGAAAGATCAGCAGTTTGAACTTAGCTACAACTCCATGGTAAAAAGACTTGACAGGCAGCCTCTGTGAAGATTTGCAGCCTAGAAAGCCCTATGGGACAGTTGTACTCTGTCTTTTAGGGTCACAGTAAGTCAAGATTGGCAATGGGCTGATGAGCAACTTTATTGCATACTCAATCTTAATTCCTCCTAAACGTCTTTGAGGAACTATTTGTTTTGCAACCTCACCTAGTTTTTGAAACCATCAGTAGGCCTTGCTTTAAAACTCCTTTTTTTACCTTAGGTGGCCATTTCAGCCTCAATGCAAAACAGCAAAATAAAAAATTCTAATGAAATTGAGGAACACTCCATCTCACAGTTAGTCAAAAGTTCTAAGGTTTTATCTGATCTCCTCCACTCTGCCTGCTGCCCAGTAAAACAGAACCTGGGTGCCTTGGGGAACTTTTCTTTCATGAACTTTGGTCTTTAAATATTTAGGACCAAGAAAAAAAAGAAACAAACTTGAACATATCACCCCCCCCCCTTATTTCTATTTTCCAAGAGGAAAGTCCAGAGGAGAAAGAAAACTTCCCCTAGTATTCACCCAAGTACTGCAAAGTTAATTCATAGACTCCTACCTCCTCTTCTGTGTGTTAAGTCCTTTGTTTGAAGAATTTTGGCTGGCAGCTGCAGGCTCTCTCTAGGGACACAGAAACAACATCCCTAACCCTGATCACATGTACGTCAGTGATCACACCCTTGATGTTACCTTTCATTTCAACATCTCTCTTGGCTCCATTTGCTCTAAGCAGTTTGAATTTCCTGCCAGCACAGTGGCACAATTTGCAAGCAGTTTTCTTTGGGATGCTTTTCATCAAGAGCCTAATGAGTGCATAGGTTTCTGGCTGATGATAAGAATGAGGCTGCCAGGGAAATGCCAAGAGGCCCCCTCTGCTCTGGAAGGCATCTCTGCCTGATTTCCCACCTCCTGCTAACTATGGTGAGATGCTCACGCATAGAAAATTCTCTACTCTTAGAACTACTCTGATAAACCACCTCAGTGTATGCACTAGAATCCAACGTCCTGACAGTTGGCCACAAGCAATTAAGCAGAAAAACGCCCTGTTGGAGCTAACTAAATGTACTTGTTAAGCCAAACTCCTGATGATGGATACGCCCAGATAACCAAGGTACATTAATAGGACATATCCAGAGATAATAAAACTTCCACTAATTAAATATTTTCCAGTGTCTGAGAATTTGCGGCAAATGTCCAAGTATTTTACCCAAACAAAAGGTTGCTATGTTATTACCTTAATGCCTTGTTACCTATAATTTAAACTCTGCTAATATCCTTTCTTGAGGCCTTTGAGAGTGTTGACAATGTTGACCTTCTTGCCAGCTTGAAGTTGTTTTCGTTTCCTGCTCTCACATTCTAGCTCTGCTTACATTCTTCAAATTCCATGTTTTCATCTTATTCTGTCTTCTTTTGTTTCATTACTACTTACATTTAGTTTTTCTACTTATTTCTCCTTAATATCTTTGTTTTTGAATTTAAGAATATTTTTTAAAACCTAGATTTTTTTCCTTGTAGATTCTTAGTTTTTAGGTTATAAAGTTTAATTCCTACCTTATGATTATTTATAAAATGTTGTTGTTGCTATGTGCTGTTAAGTCACCTGTGACTCATAGTGATCCTATGCACAACAGCTCTGAACCCTCTCCTATTCTGAACCAATCACACTATCTCTGATACACCTGTCCCCATTACTCTAGTCACAGTGTCAATCCATCTCATCCAGGGTCTTCCTCTCATGCATTGTCCCTACACACTTCCAGGCTTGATGTACTTTAACAAGGACTAGTCCCTCCTAGCAATTTGCCAAAAGTAAATGAGCTAGAGCTTCAAAATCCTTACCTCCAGAGAGCAGCTTTGTTTCACCCTCTCTAGGACAGACCTGTTTGTTCTCTTGGCAGACCATGGTATGTTCAATACTCGTCTCCAGCATCACCACTCAAAGACATCAATTCTTCTTCTGTCATACTTTTTCTTTGTCTGGCTTTCTTATGCATAGCAAGTAATTTCAAATACCAGGGCATGGATCAGCACATCTTTGTCTCTAGACTGACATCTTTGTTCTTCATCACTCTAGAGAGACCCCTGACAGTTGACTCTCCTAATCCAATTCATCTTTTGATTTCATGGCTGCTGGTGCCAAGACTGTTGATTGTGTACTTGAACAAGCTGAAATCGTTGACAACCTCAATCTCTTCTCCATTTATCATGGTGCTACCAACTGGCCCAGTGGTGAGAATCTTTGTTTTCTTGATGTTGAGTTTCAATCCATATTGCAGACTACAATCCTTCATCTTCTACATCAGGCACATTAGGTTCTCCTCCATTTCACTGAGCAAGGTTGTGCCATCTGCATAATACAAATTGTTAATAAGTCTTCCTCCAATTCTGATGCCACATTCCTCTTCATAAAGATCAGCCTCTTGAATGATCTGTTCAACATATAGATTGAAAAGGTGTGGACACAGGACAGTCTTCAATCTACATACACAGTGTTATTGTTGTTGTTGATTGCCTTCAAGTTGAGCATGACTCATAGTGACCCTACGAACAAAAGGCCTGAAGCCCCTTTCCAGCTAACAACATTTATCAACATTCATAGAGTTTCCAGAGGTATGGTGTTTAGGAAGTGAATACGACTCCTGCGGTGAAACCTGTCATACTATGTTATTGTTCGTTGAGTCACCTGTGCTGCATAGCGACCCTATGTATAGCAGCTCTGAACTCTTCTCTGTATTGAGTCACTCTCACTAATTCAGACATACCAACCCCCATTGCCCCAGTTACGGTATCAATCCATCTCATGTAGGGTCTTCTTCCCCTGCGCTGTCTTTCCACCCTTCAGAGCATGATGTTCTTCTCCAAGGACTGATCTCTCCTGGCCACATGCCCAGGAGGAGCTTCAAAATCCTAGAGACTACATAATTATTCAAAAAGTTCATTTTTCCTTTTCCTCTTCAAGCTTGTTTCTACATACTTCTATAATACTACAACGAATGCTTATTCTCAATGAATGTTGGTTCAGAATCATTTTAAGAACTAGGTGTGAAGATTTATGGTAAAATGTATCAATGCTTAGATCTTTTCTTTGATTTTGTGGTCTCTGAAAGTCTGGATCCAAGGGTAGAAAACAAAGAGATTTGGTATCAGTTATAGAAGCCAAGAAATCATTACTTACTTCATTTCCCCCCCACAATTCATTCATCATTTTGTCATAATGTGTTGGCTTGTGTGCTACCATAAAGCTGGAAATTATGTCACTGTCATTTCAAATGCCATCAGAGTCAACTTTGCTAAACAAGTTTCAGTGGAGTTTTAGACTAACAAAGGCAAAGAAGAAAGGTTTAGTGATCTACTTCTAAAAATTAATTCTTGAAAAATTATGGATCATAATAGTCTGATAGAGTGTCTGATCAAATTTGGAAACACTTCCTAATTTGGAAACACTACATGGTAGTTACACACCATTCCACCACAGAGGAATCATATGCACTCGGAATTAAGACTGGGCAATATTTTGTGATTATATACAAAATGAAGAAAAAATATGGATAGTTCCCATTCATGAGGTTTACAGCCTCCAAAATCTCACTGAAATGAATCAATCCTGATTCAATGGCAATGAGTTTATACTTTGTGTGCGTGTGTGTGTGCGCGTGCATGCGTGCACATGTGTACATACCATGAGAAAGAACTGACTTGACAGCAATTAATAACAATAGTATCATATATCGACCT
>NW_006400148.1:530019-530507 GCF_000299155.1 Elephantulus edwardii
CTTTGGCTTCTCTGCACTCCAGTGCAATTTTCAGAGTCTCTTCTGACATCCATTTTGGTCTTCTCTTCCTCTTCTGTCTTTGCAATGACTATTTGCACTCTTCCTGGATGATACCCTTGATATCCTCCCCCAACTTATCTGGTCTTCTCTCATTAGTGCTCAAGGCCTCAAACCTGTCCCTGAGACGGTTCTGAAATTCAGGTGGGATAGACTCAAAGTCCTATTTTTGGTTCCCGTGGATTCGGTTTAATTTTCCTCAGCTTCAGCTTGAACTTGCATATGAGTAGTTGGTGGTCTGTTCCACAATCAGCTACTTTTCACAGCTGATATTGAGCTTCTCCAGTGGTTCTTTCCACAGATGTAATCGATCTGGTTCCTATGCATACCATTAGGTGAAATCCATGTATATAACCTGTGTTTATGTTTCTTAAAAAACGTACTTGCTATGAATAAGTCATTGATTGTGCAAAATTCAATCATCCTCTTTT
>NW_006400148.1:544403-549577 GCF_000299155.1 Elephantulus edwardii
GCACATAACAACAACAACAACAACAAAATCATATATCACCTATGTTGAAACCATCAAAGAAGTAGCTTAGGCCTTGATTTCCAACTGACGCAAATAATTAAATTTTCACAGGACAAATATACTTATGACTTTGCTCAGTATTTCTTATCTCTTGGCTCACTATATCCAAAGCTCACTTTCCCGTGTATTGAAAAACAGTATTAGAGAATGACTTCTGATGTTTACCTTTCTGTGATTTAAGTCTAAATGTTAGCAAAATGTTATATTGCTGTTGTTGTGTATTGTTGAATCATAATTGATTCAAACCTGACCCTCTAGAAGGTTTTCAAAGGGAATAAATTACATGGGAAGAGATTGCTTTTCTTTAGGCAAAGCAGGTGGTGGATTCAAACTGCACACCTTTGGGTTGGCAGTGTAACTTCTTACCACCAAGCAACCACAGTTCCCTAAACTTTATATTTCAGACTGGAAAAAAATACTCTCTAATTATTAGAGGAGTCTAGGTGGCACAATGCCTGAAGTTCTTGCTGCTAGCTGAATGGAAAGCAGTTCAAACCCTCTGACTATTCCTTTCACTTAGCAGCCCAACAAGTGATGTGCTACCCTAGCAGGTCTTCTCCTTTCATGCACGATAGAGAGAAAATCTATAACACATCACAAAATGCAGGCTAATCACGGAAAACATGACCTAGCCACATTGACACAAAATTCGAGAGGACACAATTAAATTCATGACACCATTAACTAAATTATTTAGCTTTTTTAATCTCTTTTTTTTTCATACTCTATGCTTCTGAGTGCCATAGTCATAAGAAGCCACACTGCAATCCCAATAGTATGAGGTTCAAATCTACCTGATGCTCCACCAGATGAGGATGGACAATCTCCTTTCATTGTGATTTCCTGCCTCTGAAAACCTTCTGGAAGGTCAGGTATTGCTTGTTTCCAACCAGACTACAAACAACAATGCTTCTGAGTAAATTAATATCTAATAAAATTCTTCTTCTTACTTAGGTTCATTTCTAACACCAGATGCCAAGATAGCACTTTTATTTCTGACCCTATCCACCAAGAAGAAGGCTATTTCTTACAAGTTTAAACAACAACAACAACAAAAAAATAACCACCCACTAAAAACTAGAACCCCCAGATTGTCTAGTAGGCCCAAGACTTCAGAAGATGGTCACAGTTTTGTAAGTTCATATAGCAATATCTCATGTATATGGTTGTTTTGTTAACATGTGCCATTAAGTTAGACTAAATCCATCACTGAGCCTCTGATGGTTTTCAGAGACAGTAAATTCACAAGAGATTGTCTATGTTTCTCCCTTGGAACAACTAGTAGATTCAAACAACATGCCATTGGGTTAGCAGCACAATTCTTTATCACTAAGCCACCAGTGCTTCCCCCCCTTCTTTCCTACAGGCTATAAATAGAGAATTTTCTCACATTCATTCATGAGCTCATCTACTGTCCTTCTCTAGAGCTCCTTCACTCCTGATCTGCCAACTATAAATTTTTCAGTTCTCTCTACCATGCAGGATAGCACCTATAAACCCAGGTGTTCCCCAGGACTTCTTATGTCTGACAAGCTGGCTTCCAGTTTTCCTTCTTGTTATTGTTGTTAGGTACCATTAGGTCAGGTACAACTCACAGTGACCCTATGAACAACAGATCTGAAACCTGTCCTGTCCTGTGCAATCCTTATAATCTTTGACATACTCGAGTCCATTGCTGTAATCACTGTGTCAATCCATTTGTTTAAAGGTCTTCCTCTGTTTTTGTGAGCCCTCCACCTTTTCAAGCATAGTGTCACTATGTCCCTCTTCAGGGAACAGTCTATCCTAGAAAGATGCCTAAAGAAAGTGAAATGAAATTATATCATCCTTGTCTCCAAAGAGCATGCTGGCTGTTTTTTCTCTAAGACATAGCTGTTTGTACTTTTGGCAATCTATGGGATCGTCAACACTGTCCTCCAACACCACAGTTCAAAGGCACCAATTCTTCTGTTATTCTTATTCTTTGTCCAGCTCTCAGATGCACAGCAAGTGACTGAAGAGACTATGAACTGAATAAACAGACCTTAGCCTGCAAACTGGCGTTATTGCTCCTCAGTAGTTTATGAAGTCATAACTATAGATTTTCCCAGTGAAATACATCTCCTGATCTCCTGAATGAATACCAGGAAGATTAATTCATTGACAGTTTCAATTATTTCTCTATCTCTCATGATATTGCTTATTGGTTCAGTGGGAGAAATTTTATTTTCTTGACATTGAGATGCAATCCATATAGAAAGCTGCCGTATTTGATTCTCTGTAAGAAGTGTGTGAAGTCTTCCTCACCTTCAGCAAACAAGGTGGTATCATCTGCATAACAAAGGTTGCTGATAAGTCTTTCTCTAATCCAATGTCACACTTTTCTTCAGAGTCCAGTTTCTCAAATGATTTGCTGAGAATATAGATTGAATTGGTATAGAGAAAGGATTCACATAATAGCCTGTTGGTTTAGGTAAAGATTTTGCCTGAGTACAATTAAGTGTTCTGAGATTCCCTTTCCCCTCATCTTTTTGTTCCCTAAATTTGTGTACATCATGTTTCACAATTTCCTTTATTGACATTATTTTTCGTACACCTTGTGTTTTATAATTAGTGACCACTGAACTATGCCCACCATTACCCCATCTTTTCAGGTCTCTGACAGATCTTTCCCATTTCCTCCACCTACAAAACTGTGTAAAACTGTATTATCTCCCTTACCTATCCTCATCCCTTTGCTCCCAATCCTTCCCTGTGGGCCCCCATACACTTTTTACTAATTATCTTTCTAATTTTTTAATAGTGTTCTTATGTAGTATTAGTCCTTACAAGACTGAGTTAGTTCACTCAGCATAATGCTCTCCAATCTCTCCCAAGTTGGGCAGTGTTTTTCAAAATCGTTGCTCTGTAATGATGTCATCATGTGAATATTCTATAACACATAATGGTAAAGATAATAATAAATTATTATAAATAAATTATAACAATATTTATATAGTATAAATTATATATAATAATGTTATATTTTGGAAATCAGGAGTCGCATCTACTTCCTAAACAACATGCCTCTGGAAATTCTGAACTTTGATAGATGTTGACAGTTGTAGAGGGGCTTCAGGCTTTTGTTCATATGTTCTCTATGAGTCGTGCTCCACTAGAACGCAATCAACAACAAAAACAAACATTTAAAAAACCAGTTCAGAATAAGTGTAGTCTCCTCTAGGACCACCAAGATTAATCTGATTTTCCAATGTTTCCTTGGAGAATCTGTGGAATCTGGGCCATAGTCATCTGCAGTCTTTGTCTCTTTTGTTATCAAACAAAATCAGTTCTTATTGACGTCTTGTGCTTTGGAAGGTACAATAAGAATGCATCTAGACTGAACCCATTTTTGCATTGCTGCATCTTCCACTTAGTAGCAGTAAGAGATTTTGTTGCCAACCCAAAGGCATTTGGTTCAAATCCCATACCTTATCTATGGTAGAAAGATGGGCAGTCTTCTCCCAAGTGACTTACTGCTCCTCAAAACCCACTGGAGGATCAGTTATGGGTCAGTTTTGACTCTCTGGTACACAGCAATAACAAGCACTTCGTTTCTATTAGCTTATCAATCAGGTTAGTCTCCTTACACAGGCAGTACACGTTAACTACTTCTTGGTTTATTTTTAGAGCTAAAAGATAGGAGCTTTTACTCATTTTTGTTTTGTTTTCTTTCTGATGGTTATTCATATATTCTATTTTAATGCACCCTTCAGATTTCTACAGGGCTATGCTACATACAAATATTGGTTAATAGCCCAGGTTTCCACTACCCTTTTACCTAAGTTTATAGCAAAGCCACTAATTGACACTCAAGAAACAGTTAGAACTTATACAAATCATTTGAGAGGATGGAACTTAAGATGAGGAATGTGGCATCAGGATTGGAGGAAGACTCATCAACAACTTACGTGATGCAGATTGTACAACCTTCCTCACTAGAATTGAGGACGACCTGAATGAAACATTTGTTCTAAAAGGACAAGAACTTTAGTTTGCAATAGAGATTGAAGCTCAACATCAAGAAGACAAACATTCTCACCTCTGTGCCAATTTGCAGCACTATGATTGATGGAGAAGAGATTGCAGTCATTAACAATTTCAGGTTGCTCAGATGTACAACCAATACTCTTGGCACCAGCAGCCAAGAAATCAAAAGATGAATTACTATGGGGGAAACTGCTATCAGGGATTTCTCCAGTGTGCTAAAGAGCAACACTGTCAGTCTAGAGACTAAGGTGTCCCTGATTCAGGCAATGATCTTTGCAATTACTTGCTATGTATCAGAGAGCTGAACAATGACTAGAGTCATTAACAAGTTTTAATAACAAGTTTATCCTGGAGAGAGTAAAACTAGACTGCTCCTTGGAGACAAAGATTTTGAAGCTCCATCTGACATAATTTGGGCATGTGACCAGAGACACCAGTTCCTGAAGAGGGTCATAATGCTTGGGAGGGTGGAGGGACAGTGCAGGAGAGCTTAGACCCAAGATGATATGGATTGACACAGTACCTGGGGTAATGGAGGTAGGTTTGTCAGAAATAGTGAGACTGGCTCAGGATAAGGCAAGGTTCAGTGCTATTGTGCATAGAGTCACCATGAGTTACGGCTGACTTGATGGCACACACCATCAAGGTTACACAACAAATAATTTAGCTCACAAAGGTGATTTATTTTTATCTTCATCAAGAAGAATGGTAATCTTACAAAAACATTGTTTTTTTACTTTGAACAACAGCTCTTTGGCAATTAAGAGCTGTTTATTGGGCACTAAGCATGTACCAAAAAGAATTTAGTGGTTTCTCATGGGGTTCCAAAGTCATTCTTAGGGGAAGAAAATCTTCCTGCTCCTGAGAACTGCTTTATATTCCACTGGTAATATAAAATATTTTTGTACAAATTTTAATTTTATTATGAAACTTCCTATGTACCTAGCCTTCCTATTGTTGTTGTTGTTGTTGTTGTTGTTATGTGCCGTCGAGTCATTTCCGACTCATAGCGACCCTATTATGCACAACAGCCCTAAACCCTGCTCTATCCTGCGCCAACCGCACCGCCTCTGACACACCCATCCCGATTACCCCAGTCACTGAAT
>NW_006400148.1:550447-551982 GCF_000299155.1 Elephantulus edwardii
ATGACGAAGAGATTGAGAGTGTTCACAGCTTCAGTTTGCTCGGCTCCACAGTCAACACTCTTGGCACCAGCAGTCAGGAAATCAAAAAGCGTATCGCGATAGGAAAGCCTTCCTATTAGAGCATTTTTTTCACATTTTAGCCAATAAATTATGAGTTTTTCCATTTTAAAATGATTTTATAACCTTAAGTTACAGTTGTAGTTGATGTTGTGCTATCAAGTTGATTATGACTCACACTCTTTGGACAATAGCGTTGAATGAACCCTATTACATCCTCATTGTCTGTCCTCATGATCTGTACTGTCCTCTTCGTCTTTGATATGCATGAGTTAATTGCTACAGTCACTATGTCAGTCCACCTCACTGAGGGTCTGATTCTCTTTCTTTCCGACCATGATATCCATTTCCAAGGAATAGCCCTTTTAACAACATACTGAATGTATGTGAGATGAAGATTTGCTATCCTTCAAGGAGTTCTCTGGCCGTACTTTCTCCAAGACACACCTACTCTTTCTTTTTACATTCCATGGGATATTCAGTACTCTTCTCCAACTCTTTGAGTTTTAATCAACTCAAAGGCATCGATTCTTCGTCAGTCATCCTTATTCATTATCCAGCTCTCAGATGTTGAACAAGTGACTGAAAAGACCATGCATGGCCTGAATCAGGTACACCTCAGTCTTTAAACAGACAAAATTTTTCTGTTGTATTTTAAAGAGGTCTTTGACAGCAGTTTTCCCAATGCAACACGTCTTTTGACTTTTGACTGCTGGTACCAAGGGCATTGACTGTGGATCCAAAATGAAATCATCGACAATTTCAACCTTTTCTCCTTCAATTCTGATGCTGCCCTATGAACCCAGGGGAGAGGATTTTTACCTTCATAACATTGAGATATAATCTGTATTAAAGGCTGCTGTCTTCAGCAAACAAGGTTATATAATCTGCATAAGACAGGTTTTTGATGAGTCTTCCTCTGATCCTGATACCACATTCTTTTTCATAAAGTTCAGCTTCTTGAATGATTTGGCCAATATACAGATTAAATAGGTACAGAGAATGGATACAGCTCAGAAAAACATATTTTTTATTTTAAACCATGCAGTGTTCCCTTGCTCTGACTGAACACCAGTTTCTTAGTCAATAAGTTTCATATGAGCATAATTAAGTGCTTTGGAATTTCCATTCTTCCCAATGTTGGCCATAGTTTGTGATGAGTCAGAGTCAACAAAACAGAAGTAATATTTTTCTGGTGGTTGTTGTGGTTATGTGCCTTCCAGTTGCCTCTGACTCATAGTGACCCTATATAAAACAGCCCTAAATCCTGTTCTGTCCTTTGCCAATCTTATTGTCTCTGACATACCTAGCCTGGCCATCCGCATCAGGACCAGAGTTCCTTGTGTGGTGGCTTCAGCGGGGTCAGGATGAGTGCTCCAGGCAAGGGCTGATGGCATTGGGAACTGAATTCTGGGTGCAAGCATCAGGACCAGAGTTTTGGGGCTTGGTTTTATTTCAAGTGCTACTTATTTGGCCTC
>NW_006400148.1:555992-582508 GCF_000299155.1 Elephantulus edwardii
CAACAACAACAACAACTTATTTGACTGGCTCAGTGGCTTCTCCCTAGCTCACATATCACCTAGCCCAGTGGGGGACGCCGAGGACATCTCAGTTGGCTGAAGGGTGAGGTGGGGGCAGGAAGTCAGAAGAGTAGGGAAGGTAAAGGGCCTCAAGATGCGGGGAGCTGCCTCCTTTCTCCTCTCTGAGATCCAGGCTTTGCCACTAGGCCCTGGGTCTTCGTGCAATTGCTCACTTTCTCACAGCTTCACTAAGGCTGTAGCTGGCCCTCACCTCCATTCCCACTCCCACACACGCTCACCCCCACCTCACTGCCTCACTGTTCTAACTTGTCTCGAACTTCTACTTGAATTTCTATTGGTTCTTTATCATCTGCTGCTTCCTGAAATATTTCAGTGTTGGCCAATTCTTTTTGGTGCAGTAAATCTTTATACTCCTTTGTACTCCTTTGATGCTTCAATCAAAGTCTATAACCAGGTAATTATTCGCTCTTGCATAGAACTTTTTGTCTAAAACATTAACGATTGTGGCTGACCAGCACAATCACGTTTTAGCATATGCCCCAATAAATATCCATACATGACCAGTGTTCAGTGCATTTGTCCATACCAATACTATGTCTTCTGCGTTATTAAGAACAGGTTCCCATTTATTATTTTCAAATAACTTTAGCCTGTATATCATCTTAACATGCCTTCTGTTTCATAAAATTATATTACTTTTTGGTATTGAGAGAGAATTGATTCATAGCTAACTCTTCAGTAGGTTTTAGAAAATGTAAATTGAACAGGAGGAAATGATACAACTTTTCTCATGGAGCAACTCATGAATTCAAACCAGCAGAACGGCACAATCTTTGAGTTTGCAGTATAACTCTCTATGCACTATTATTACCAGAGTTTTCCCTAAATTGTGGCTCACTGGCATTTATGGGTGTTTGACAATTTCCACTCAATATCCCACACACTACTAGTGCCCAGTGACTTTGTTCATACCAGTAGTCCAGCTTCCAGAACAGGAAACTTGACTGAGGACAATTCCCACAGTTCATATTTTAAAAACACTGTAAGATGTGAGAAATATCCTGTCAGCCATTCTATTCTAATAATACACTGTAATAACCTTTCACACAAAACCTATTAAAATGTCAATTTTTATTTAATTGAACAGCTTAATTTCATAAAAAATCTCCTCGAAGTGTAACTTTTACCCAAAATTGAGTCCATTGCCATCAAGTTGATTCTGACTCATAATCGCTGCTATAAAACTGAGCAGAACCATCCATGATGTATCCAATGCTGTAAATCTTTATGGGAGCAGACTACCTCATTACTTGCACACAGAGCATCTGATGGCTTGAAGATGCTACTAAACATTTTCTTAGAAACAGAAATCTTTAACCACAACACCACCAGAGCTCCTTCACTCTAATCTTTGTTGTTGTTGTTTTATTTTAAAAATTTTTTGTAGACAAAGTTTGAATATACTGTTTTTCACAGAAGATCCTTCCCATTTCCTGCAACCCACCCTTATGCAATACTTGTCCTTGTGGGATTGAGTTAGTTCACTCAGCATAATGCTCTCCAGTCCCTCCCAAGTTAGATAGTAATTTACAAAATGATTGCTCCTGTGTGCTGCATAGTATTCCATTATATGAATATACCACAACCTCTTTATCCATTTGTTTATGGTTGGACTTCTGGGCTGATACCATCTCATTCCAGTGGCAGTTGTGAATTTTAACAGGAGACGATGTAATAATGTTGGAGAGGATGTAGTTGGGTAGGAACTCTTTTACATTGTTGGTGGGATTGTACAATGTTACAACCACTTTGGAAGGCAGTTTGGTGCTTCTTCAAAAAGTTGAACTTGGAAATTTCATATGACCCATATATTTCGTTGCTTGGAATTTACCCCAAGAAAATGAGAACTGAAGCTCAAATGCAAGCTTGTGCACTAATGTTCATAGCAGCATTATTCATCATCGCAAGAACATGGAAACAGCCTGGATATCCAACCACTCTAATTTTAGTCCCAGTGAATATTTCACTGGTAGATTTTGAAATCATTCAATATTTTTGCCTTTGTAAAAGAGCCCCAGAAAAGTCTCTTTCCCGCTTCCTGACGATTTTATCAATTCGTAAGCATGAGGTCTTGGGTCACCAGCATGAAGTTGAACCAAGACACACAGTACTTCATCATCTTTATCTTGACTGAACAGCTGGAACAGTCTCTGAAAATTCCAGGTTAGATTTCTCATTGTCATCTTTGCCTTTTAGGTTTTTTTAAACATTCCTGAAATGAATTGAACAGGCTTGTTTATGGTCCTTTAAAGTTGAGAGGGCCAGCAGGGGACCCTATAGAATCAACTAACCTCAAATGGTCCTGTAGCAAGACCTTTGTTTCAACTTCATCAATATCTCCCTTATTCATTCCATTTTTTAGTAAACTTCTAAAGGTTTCTATTCTGCTGGGACAAGTCCCTTCGCGCTTCTGTTTTTTCCACCTTTTGTTTGCCCTATCAATATTTGTTTTATTCACTCCATTTAATAGTAACTACTTAAAGGTTTCACCCTGTTGGGCCATGTTCCTTGACACCGCCTTCTTCAATCTTTTCACTCTCCGTTGAGGATCAGCTTTCTTCCTCATTTGATTTCAGCATAACATTTTTTTTTTTAAATGACTCTGAGCCTGGAAGCTATATTAATGGTTAGCAAGCAAGAATCTAAACTTAACCTAGCATCAGGAGCTTCCCAAACACATCCCTTTACTAGGGGTCCTGTGATAACATAATCTGGTTTACACTAGCAAGAATCTAAGCTTGGTTCATGCCTTACATTCAGGGTAGCTACTAGAGGTAACAATAAACAAGAAATACTTCACTTTCTTCTTGCTGTTGCTTTGTATTTCTGTTGCATCCAGTGAACAGCTTGTTAGGTTCCTCTATCATTTCTATATAGCACATTCAAAATTTTCATTGAGGGTCTCATTGTTGTTATGTGCCATTGAGTCACTTGCGACTCATAGAGTCCCTGTGTACAAGAGTCCTAAACACCGCTCTATCCTGTGCCAACCTCACTATCTCAAACACTCATTCCCACCACTCCACTCACAGAATCGATCCATCTCATCGAGGGTCTTCTTCTCCTGTGCTGTCCTTCCACTCTCCCAAACATGATGTTCCTCTCCAAGAACCAGTCCCTCCTTGCAGCATGCCCAAAGTATGTCAGACGAAGCTTCAGAATCCTTGACTCCAAGGAGCATTCCACTTCACCTTCTCTAGGAAAAGCTTTTTGTTCTCCTAGCACTCCATGGTATATTCAACACTCTTCTCCAGCACAACAGCTCAAAGGTATCAATTCTCCTTCTATCATCCCTATTCACTGTCCAATTCTCCAATGCATAGCATGTAATTGCAAAGACTATAGTCTGGATCAGGCGCACCTTAGTCTCCAGCATGACTTTCCCAAGGCAAGTCATCTCTTGATGTTCTGGCTGCTGCTACCAAGAGTGTTGACTGTGGGTCCAAGTCAACGAAAACTGTTAACTATCTCCATCTCTTCACCATCCATACTGATGCTGCCAATTGGCCCAGTGGTGTGAATCTTTGTTCTATTGACGTTGAGCTTCAATCCATATTAAAAACTGCAATCCTTGACCTTCTGCAGCAAGCGCTTCAGGTCCTCCTCAGTTTCAGCAAGCAGGGTCGTGTCATCTGCATAACGCAGGTTGTTGATGATTCTTCCACCAATCCTGATACCACATTCCTCCTCGTAAAGCCCAGCGTCTTGGATGATGCAAATCTATATAATGTCTTTTACCCCTGAGGTTATTGAGTGTCAAAGGAATAGATCAGTAGATATTGCACAATAGTAGCACCTACTACATAGCTACCACATCATTTCACTGAACATGTTGATTAGGTATAGCCTGGCATCCATATCAAAGACATTAAAATTCCAAGACTTTTTAAAAGAAGGCTACGTCTAAGGGAGGATGAGTAAAACAAAACAAAATCTTGTATAAAGTGAACATAAACACCATAATTTCCCATTCTGCTTTCTTTTCCTTCCATAAATATTTATTGAGAAACCAACTGAAAAGCATCTTCCCAAAGATGCATTCCGTGACTTCTCAGTTTTAAATAAGGCCCTTGAAATTTGTTCTTCCCATTGCCCTTCCTTTTTTAGTATTATTATCACTGACCAAAATATAACATTTTATGTTTTCATGTTTATGCTCTGCCTCTTCTTTTAGAAATAAAAACTAATTAAGAGCAGAGACATGTCTATTTTACTCCCTGCCTTATCCATTTCTGAGAACACTGACTCTATTTATTAACTGAGTAATAAGTTTTTGTTGAATGAATGAATGAATGGGTAAAAAGAATGCCTTTAGGCACAAGAGGTAGATTGCTGAAATAGAAATGCACTCTACTCTTGTAATTAGCACTGTCAGTGGAAAAAAGAAACATTGAATAGGTATACAAATGTTCACTGAAATATCATTTACACAAACTCTAGGGAAGAAAAAAAATACAGGGTGGTAGGAATGTGCAAATATATATTGACCATTTGGAAAATTCAGATAATCCTTTGGAGAACTACCTATCTTTTAAAAAAAGTTGATAAAGTAAAAGTGGAGAGGAAAAATATTTCCACTAGAGGAAAATAATTCTAGTGGCCTAGTTGCAAGAAGCTGCACTGCAATCCTGAAGGCATGTGGTTCAAGAACTCCAGCTGCTCTCTGGGAGAAAGATGAGAAATCACCCTCTGTGCAATTAACTGCCTCTGAAAAGCTGTTGGAGGGTCAGCTATGGGTCGGTTCCAACTCTATAGTACACAACAACACAATGTATAAGTGGCATTTCAGAATATTATTGCGAACACTCTGACTATTAAATTGAATATTAGCACTCTTCTGTCAATTTGCTGTGCTGAGGTTATCTGGGTTTCTGTGATGCTCAAACTTTTACCACTGGGGTTTCAAAAGTCATAATAACTGTTCCTGTTGGACAGTGTTTAGTGGGAAGCAGAAATGGCATCCACTTCCTAAACTACATGTCTCTAGAAACCCTATGAACTTGGAGAAACTATAGTTATAGAAAGCCCTCAGGTCTTTTGTTCATGAAGTTGCTATGAGTCATTCATGACTCGATGGTAATCAGTCAATAACAACAACATGCAAGCTATACCTAAATCCAGAAGCTGTTATGCAAACAGAGCAGGGGAATATACAATGGATTAAAATCCAGAAAGATGTTTATTAACACTTGAACCTTTCCACAAGCATATTCCGTCTATATGCTGAACAAATAATTCAAGAAGTTGCACTATATGAAGAAACATGTGGCATCAGAATAGGAGGACATTGGGGAAGCAACGGAATGCTCCCAGGTGTTTTTGGGTGGGGAGAGCCAATAAGAATTCTTGATTATGGAGGAATGTGAAATGATGGAGCTCACTGAGTTTGAACCTTGCCTAAGTTTAAAATGCAGTTAGACTCTCCAGCCTGCAGCCTTCAGGCCTGGTTTTAATTGATTTTGGTCAAACATTCTTCTAAGTGGAATAACACTGGTCTGTCCATTTGCTGTACAGAGGTAACTCATGGTTACTGTGATTGTTGAACAATGTGACACTGATGTGTCAAATGCGATAATGGCTACCTATGGTGGACAGTGTTTGGTGGAGCTCCTTGATTAAAACAAGCTTGGAAGCAGGAGTGGCATCCATTTCTGAAATAACTTGCCTCTGGAAGCCCTTTGAACTTGGAAAAACGATGAAAGTTATACAAGTGTTCAGGTCTTTCATTCATAGGGTCACGATGAGTCATCTATGACTTGATGGCATTTAACAACATGGTGCTGATGCCCAAAGATTGAGTTACTGACAGTTCAACTCACTAGCAGCTGCACGAAGAAATGTCAGTCTCCTCTTATTAAGATTTACAGCCTTAGAAACACAATGAAGGTTTCTTATGACTCAGAACTGACTCTATGTCAGTGAGAGTAAGTGAGTGTTGAGTGCTGGTGTGAGTGTGAGTGTGTGGTGTTAGAATTTTTGAAAATGCCTTCTCCAGAGGCATAGTCTCCAACTGCCTCACCTGCAGACATATCATTCACTGTTGATCAGCATATTCTGCATCATCAATAACTATGGAGACAACATAGAGGGAAAGCCGGTCAGACTATGCAGAGACTTTGGGGAGGTATAGTCTGACAGAATCCTAGGGACAGAGCCAGAGTTAAAGCTTCTGATTACTGGAGAATTGAAGGAATAGCTGAGTTGTCATTACTGTGAGACAAAGTTTGCTGGATGATTGAGGAAACCAGAGGCTTCTTGCATTTGTGCTGCTGAACCGAACATGGACTTTTACTTGTTGACTGAGAAGTTGTCTGAACTAATTGAAGAATTGTCTTGCTGTTAATCTGGCTTGGAGCTGCTGTTCAGTAAGCCTGGACTTTTACTATATGATAACCTTTCCCTTTTCCATTCTGCAACCTATTTCCCTAATAAACCCCACCATTGTGAGTAAAGTCTGTGAGTAAATTTGCAATGAACATTGGGCTCAGTTATTAGTAGAAAAAGATGCAGGAGCGTGGGGGTCATGTCTGACCTTGTAGCTATTTGTTTAGTTGTTGTTGTTATGTGCCTTTGAGTCACTTGCAACTCATGGAGACCCTATGTGCAAGAGCCCTAAACCCTGGTCTATCCTGTGCCAAGCTCATTGTCTCTGCTACACCCACTCTCATTACCCCACTCATTGAATTGATCCGTCTCATTGATGGTCTTCCTCTCCTGCACTGTCCTTCCACTTTCCCAAACATGATGTCCTTCTCCAAGAACTGGTCCCCTCCTTGCAACATGCCCAAAGTATGCCGGATAAAGCTTCAGAATCCTTGCCCCAAGGAGTAACCCAGCTTCACCCTCTCCAGGATAAATCTGTTTGTTCTCCTAGCAGCCAATGGTATATTCAACACTCTTCTGCAGCACCACAGCTCAAAGGCATCAATTATCTTTCTATCATCCCTAGTCACTATCCAGCTTTCTGATACATAGCATGCAATTGCAAAGACTATGGCCTGGATCAAGCACACCTTAGTCTCCAGCTTGGCATCATTGCTCTTCAGTACTTTGTGAGGTCCCTGACAGCTGACTTCCCCAATGCAATTTGTCTCTTGATTTCCTGGCTGCTGGTACCAAGAGTGCTGGCTGTGGAGCCAAGTAAACGAAAACTGTTAACTATCTCAATCTCTCACCATACATAATAATGCTGACACCTGGCCCAGTGGTGAGAACCTATGCTTTCTTGATATTGAGCCTCAATTCATACTGAAGGCTGTGGCCCTTGACCTTCTGCAGAAAGTGCTTCAGATCCTCCTCAGTTTCCACTATCAGGGTTGTTTCATTTCCATAACGCAGGTTGTTGACAAATCTTTCACCATTCCTGATTACATATTTCTTCTTGTACAGCCCAGCATCCCAGATGATCTGTTCTGCAGAGAGATTGAAAAGCTATGGAGACAGAATTCATCCCTGGTAGACACCCTTCCCAATTATGAACCATGTAGTGTCTCCTTGCTCTGTTCTGATGACTGCCTCTTGGTTCAAACATAGGTTTCGCATGAGCGAAATCTTCTGGGATTCCCGTTCTTCTCAGAATCAGCCACAGCCTGTTGTGATCCACACTGTCAAAAGCCTTTGAGTATATTATTGATTGAGACAGTTTCTTTTTGTGGAGTTAATTGTGGTTGGGTTTGGCCTCCTCCACACTACCTTTGCTCCTTTTATAGTGTGTGTATTTGTGTGTGTGTGTGTGTGTGTGTGTGTATGTGTGTGTGTAGTTAATATAGAGAGGTATGGTGGCCTAGTGGTAAGAAGTTGTGGTACAATCCCAAAGACATGTGGTTTAAATCCACCAGCTGTTTGACTGGAGAAAAATGGTCAGTCTCTTCCCATGTGATATACTGTATCTGAAAACCTGTTGGAGGTTCAGAAGTGGGTCAGTTCTTACTCAATGGTACACAACAATAGTTAACATACACATCTAACTGTTGCTCTGATGATACAACTTTGCTAGCTGAAAGTGAGTAGGATGTAAGTACTTGCTAGAGAGGAACAAAGCTTAAAGCCTTCAATATGGATTCCATATCAACATCAAGGAAACAAAAATTATCACCATTGGACCTTAGACAACACTATGAAAGATAGAGAAAAGATAACAACTGTCAACTATGTCATCCAAAGTACTGAAGAGCAATGATGTCAGTCTAGAGACTAAGGTGTGCCTGATCAATCCCATGGTTTTTGCAATTACTTGTTATGCATCAGAAAGGTGGACAATGACTAGGATGATAGAAGGAGCATTGATGCCTTTGAGCTGTGGTGCTGGAGAAGAGTATTGAATATACCATAGACTGCTAGGAGAACAAACAAGTTCATCCTAGAAAGGGTGAGACTAGTCAGCTCCTTGGAGGCAAGGATTCTGAAGCTTCCTCCGGCATATTTTGGGAGGCACTGGAGGTTTGACAAAGGAGAGGTATTGGAGGGTTGACAAAGGAAAGGAAGACTCTGAAATAGGTGAATTGACACAGTGATTAAAGAAATGGGTTTGAGTGAGTTTGTAAAGTTGCCACAAGAAAGGACAGGTCTCAGATCTGCTGTTCATTGGATAGCTGAGTCATACTCAATTCAACAATATTAATAAGAAATTGATTCTATTTCTAGAAATAGGTATAGAAAGAACAGAATACTAGTAAATTACTATATTTTCACTCAACAGATGCAATTTAGTGGTCTATAGAACAAACTATGGTTAAATTATGTGCCTATTCTCTATTTCCTCAACAATAATACATTGAACATCTGTCAGTCAATGTATTAAAATTTTTGGAACAAAGATTAATAACTCAGTGTCCATTTTAAGAAATTTACAATTTGATTTGTGTTTCTATATGAAATATAGATGCAAAAGTACAGATTTGCAAAGAACACAATTAAACATTAAAGAAAAAGTAGTCTAGGCTATGCAATCAGGGAAAGCTGTCAAAGGGAAATGATAAATACAATTTTGAAAGTAAAGAGGGGAGAGGAAAAGAAGATTTCATAAGGAAAGTCTTGAAAATATGCATTTACATGAATAGCAGTGCCTCTTTGCCAGTTTGAATCCATTAGAGGCCTTATGAGGGAGAAAAAAAATCAGAAATATCCCATGTGATTTATAGCTCCTCAAAAAACTGCTGAAAGAACAACTACAAATTGGTTCCAATTCAACAGCAATATTGTTGAGGTTTGTTTTTGTGTTTTTTTTTTCAATGAAGAGATATTTTTTTAAAATTATCATGTAATAGGGATTCAAGAAGGTCAAGTAGTCTTCAATATGAATTAAAGTTTAACATCAAGAAGACAAAGATTTCCATCACTGGACCAATTGGGAGCACCATGATGGATCAAGAAGAGATTCAAGTTGTTAATAATTTCAGCTTGCTCAGCTCCACAATCAACACTCTTGGCACAGCAGTCAGGAAATCAACAGACCAATTTGCATTGGAGAAGTCTTCTGTTAGGGACCTCTCCAAAGTGCTAAAGAGCAATAATGTCTAGGGACTAAGGTGCATCTGATCCAGGCCGTTGTAGACACAATGACTTGCTAGGCGTCAGGGACCTGGACAATGACTAAGGATGCCTTTGAATTTTGGTGCTAGAGAAGAGTATTGAACATAACCTGAACCACTAGGTGAACAAGCAGGTCTATCTTGGAAAGACTGAAACTAAGTTTCTCTTTGGAGGTTAGGATTTTGAAGCTCTGTTTCACATATTTTGGGCACATGACCAGGAGGGACCATTTCTTAGAGAGGTACATCATGCTTGGAAACGTGGAGGGACAGAGTAGGAGAGGAAGATTCCAGGTGAAATGGACTGATATGGTAAATGGGGTAACAGGATAAGGTGTGGTGGAGTCAATGACAGTGACTCACAATAGGGTAGGACTCAGATCTATTGTATATGGTTGCTATGAGCCATGGATGACTCAATGGCACATAACAACAACAATAGGGATGTGATTAGATGCTTACTGATAGGTATGTGAAGTCTCAATGTGCTAATGATATGAAGCTTTTAATATAAGCAGCATAAAGTCAACCAATGAATGCATGTGATCTAGTTAGAAAAGGGGATACGAATTGTAGGGATGGGTTCACTCATATTACAGATGATATGAGGCTCAAGAGGTAGGAAGAACACAAACATAGAGGGCTTTGCATATCATAAGAACAAGCTGACACACTTTCTGTAAGTAACAGACTGTCAGGGAAAGATTTTCAGCTGTGAGCATTTAAACCTATCTCTGGGAATATGTAACTTCATGCCCCTGTTGCTGTTATGTACTGTTAAGTAAGAGCCAACTCAGAGCTGACTTCTCATGGGTTTTCAAAGATTATATACTGCACAAGAGGTTTGGGATTCCCCCCCCCCCATCTTTTCCCTTGGAACAGCTTGTGGGTGCGAATCATGTGCCTGTGGCAACATGACACCTTACCACCAGGCCACCATGTGAAGAGCTGGACTTTACTAAGAAGGCATCAGGATTGGAGAAATACTCATCAACAACCTGTGTTATGCAGATGATATGACCTTGCCTGTTGAAGGTAAGGAGACTTGAAGCACTTACTGAAGAAGGTCAAGACCATAGCCTTCAATATAGGTTGACTCTCATCATGAAAGAATAAAAATCCTGCCAACGAGCAGTATTGTGATAGAGAAAGAATTAAAATTGTTAAGGATTTCATCTTACTTATCCCGACAATCACTACTAGGAAATCACTTCAACAGATGAGTTACATTAGGAAAACTTGCTTTTAAGGATCTCTCCAGAGTGCTATAGAGCAATGATGCCAGCCTAAAGACTAAGTAAGGTATATCTGATCCAAAGTATGGTCATTTCAATTAGTTGTTATGCATCTGAAAGCTGGACTATAACCAAATATGGCAGAAAAATTAATGCCTTTAGGTTGTAATGACAAAGAAGAGTATTGATATCCTGCGGACAGACAAGAGAACAAACAGGTCTGTCCTGCATAAAGTGAAACCTAGGGGCTCCTTGGAGGCAGGGATGGTGAAACTCCACCTTACAAACTTTGAGCATGTTATCAGAAACCAGTCCTTGGAGAAGAATATCATGCTTGGAAAGATGGATGGATGGTCAGCCCAAGATAAAGATCATTGATGAGATGGACTGACATAGTAACTGTAGTAATGGGATTAAGTGTGTCAGAGATGGTAAGCTTTGCTCAGGATAGGGCAAGGTTCGACATCATAATTTAGAGAGGTCACTATAAGTCATAGTCAGATCAATGGCACATAACAACCATTGGGTCTATGGTGGGAAAACATTAAAAATGGCTTAAGACAAAAAAATGAGCAGTTATTATACTATTAAAGTGAATCAAAAGAAATACCAATCCTAATTGTTGCTGTTGTTATGTGCCATTGAGTCGCATGCGACTCATATTGACCCTATGTACAACCCTGAAACTTGTTCTACCCTGTGCCAACTTTATGTCTCTGACACACCTACCCTCATTACCACAGTAACTGTATCAATCCATCTCATCAATGGTCGCCTTTTCTTTCTCTGTCCCTCCACCCTTACAAGCGTAAGTCCCTCTCTCCAAAGACTGGTCCCTCCTTGCAACATGCCCAAGTATGTCAGTTGAAGCCTCAGAATCCTTGCTTCCAAGGAACAGCTTGCTTTCACCCTCTCTAGGACAAACCTGTTTATTCTCCTGGCAGACCATGGTACATTCTACACTCTTCTCCAGCATCACAGCTCAGAGGAATCAGTTCTCTTTATATCATCCCCAGTCATTGTCCAATTCTCTTATGCATAGCAAGCAATCGTGAAGACTATGACCTGGATCAGGCACACTTTAGACTCCACACTGACGTTGTTGCTGTCCAGTACTCTGGAGAGGTCCCCGACGGCTGACGTTTCCAATTTGTCTCTTGATTTCCTGGCTGCTGGTACCAAGATTCTCGATTGTGGAGCCAAGCAACTAAAGCTGTTAATAATTTCAATCTCTTCACCATCTGTCATGATTCTGTCATTCAACCCAGTGGTGAGAATCTTTGTTTTCTTGATGTTCAGCTTCAATCCACATTGATGGCTGCAGTCCTTGACCTTCTGCAGCAATTCAGGTCCTCCTCAGTTTCAGGAAGCACAGTTGTGTCATCTTTATAACGCAGGTTGTTTATGAATCTTCCTCCAATGCTGAAGCCACATTCCTCCTCACACAGCCCACCCTCCAAGATGGTATGTTCTGCATATAGATTGAAAAGGTATGGAAACAGAATATATCCTTGGCATACACCCTTCCTGGTTTTGAACCATACAATGTCTCCTTTGTTCTGTTCTGACCACTGCCTCCTGGTCCAAGTATAGGCTTCACATGAGCAGAATCAAATATTCTGGGATTCCCATTCTCCTCAGAGTCAGCCATAGTTTGTTGAGAAATCAAGAAATTAAGGAGGTGAACAGAAGATTTCAAAGGGTAACCTGAGAAGACAAAAATCAGAAAATAAAAAGGCCCAACTCAGCATTTCTTAAGCAGAAGGAATTGAAGAAAAAATTAAAGCCATGAGTTACAATACTTAAGGATGCTTTTGACAGAATATTAAATGATCCAAAAGGCATTAAAAGAAGATGGAAGGACTATACAGAGTCACTGTACAGAAGAAATTGCCTGACACAGAGAATTTCATGAAATAATAAATGAGCAAGAGCCTGTGGCAATGAAGAAAGATGTTCAAGTTGCTCTGAAAGAATTGGCAAGAAACAAGGCTCTAGGAATTGTCAGCATACCAATTGACATATTTCAACAGGCGGATGCTGCCCTGTAAGTGCTCATTAAGTTGTGCCAAGAAATCTGGAGGACAACCACCTGGCCAGCTGACTGGAAGAGATAGATATTTGTTCCCATTCCCAAGAAAGATGATCCAACAGAGTGTGGAACTTATTAAACAATATCATTAATATCACATGCAAGCAAGACTATGCTGAAAATTATCCAAAAATTACTAGAACAGCACATCAACAGAAAACTTCCAGATGTGCAGGCTGTGTTTAGAAGAGGCTGTGGTACTAGTTATATTACAGCTAATGTTAAATGGATCTTGGCTGAAAGCAGCAAGTACCAGAAGAATGTCTATGTTTCATTGACTGTGCAAAATGCTAATAATGAAAATAAAGTGAGCAGAATAAATTAAAATGTACTTAACACAAAAAATAAGATCTTTAGAATTTACTAAATATTAAGAGCAGTTGGTTTTAGAGGAGAAAAGTAGTCAAGAATCATTTCAAATTATCTGATTAGAAGGACTAAGTGGCTGGTAATGCCATTAAGCAATAAAGTGAGTATTTAGACTCAATGGGAAAAACAGATTAATAAGGACAAAAGAAACTGAATTTACTCTTGGAATTGTTGAGTTTTACATGACCCTCAGACGTCCAACTAGTCAGTTGATGTAATGGTTTAAAAATATAGCTGCAAATTCTTTGATTCTTCTTTTACAGTGTTATGAAAAGTATTATAGTATTGGGGGGGCTTCTCAGTTTGTGGTGAAATTTTAAAACCTTGTTTATATGTTTACATGCAATCACATATATTAGAATAATGGCCTGGAATTATTTTATTATTTTGATTAGTGATTTTCTAAAATTCTCATATATTGCTTCAGTCCTGAGATTTAAAAATTAATAACATTACTTGAGCCATAAATAAGAAATATCAATATTTTTTGCAAGTGCTTTTTATATGCTACATTTGTCCAGTGGTCTTTGGCAGGGATATAAACAATTCACCAGAGGGTTTATATTGCTGAACATCGTTCTAATATATCATATTATTTCTTACTGGACAGTAAAGCATGTTGTAAATTAAGAAAGAACATAGAATTTGAAGTTATAGAAAGCTTTATCGAACCTCTGCCCTCTTCTTAATGATAGTAGCTACCATCATTTTTATTGAGAATCTGTTGTAGGCCAAGCTTTTCACATATGAGTCGGAATCTTCTTCAAAGTAGTGTAGCTATTAACTTCCCAGTTTTACATATGAAGATAAAGCTTGAGAGATGTTAAATAACCCCACAAGGTCACGACATAACAAGTATGGCATCTGGATTTAGATGTGACTGATTGTAGAATAGGTAATAAGAACTTGAATTTGCACTTTAAATACATTTCTGAAATTCCAATTAGAAAACGTTTTCAAAAGATTCTTAAGACAAAAAGGATGTGGTCATGAGACAATGGTCTAAAGGAAAACATTAATAGTAAAAATAGAGAAAAGATTAGATTAAAAATATAACTATAAGATAACATAAACAGGACTCTGAATGAATGTGAGGAGAGGTTTGAGGAGGAAAAATCATGAAATGTTATTTTATATGGCCTAATTTGAGTGATTTCAGTTAAGATGAATCGTTGATTTGTTCTAGCCCTCCACTAATAGATATGGGGCTTGGTCAAGTGTGACTTATTTGCTTTACGTCTCAAACTCTGTAGCAGTAATAGAAATACAGAATTGTTTTGGCAACATCTTGTTGTTGTAGTTGTGTACCATCAAGTCAGAACTGACCCTCTGGCAGGTTTTCAGAGGCAATAATTGAATGGGAGGAGATTTCCCATCCTTCTCCCTCAGAGCAGCTGGTGGCCTCGAACCTGATGTTTGTGGGATTGTAGTGCAGCTTGGAAGCAGGAGTGGCACTTTCCACTTCTGAAATAGCTTGCCTTCAGAAACTCTATGAATGTGGAGAAGCGATGAAAATTATACAAGCGTTCAGGTCTTTCATTCATAGGATCGTTATGAGTTGTCTACAACTCGATGACACTTAACAGCAACAACAATAGTGCAGCTTCTTGCCTCTAGGCCACCAGAGCTCTCTGAAACATATGATTGTTTTGATAACTGCATTATAGTATACCAAACTGTATATTCCTTAGAGAAAGCATTTAATTTATTCCACATACACAGAGACATATAAATCATGTATACATGTATAAGTACATTCACATATAATTATCCCAAATAATTATTGCATTTTTTTTTCTGACTTTGGTATCCTATGTGCATTAAAGTAGAACTAAGGTCACAGGGTTTTAAATGGTTAAATTTTCAGAAGTTGTTGCCAAGACCTTCATGTTAAGCAATTCTGGTGGCTTAAACTCTAAACTTTTGATTATTGTTGTTGTTATGTGCTATTGAGCCACTTGTGACTCATAGCAACCCTATGTACAACAGCCCTAAACCATGCTCTATCTGGTGCCAATCTTATTGTCTCCTACACACCTATTCCCATTACCCCAGTGATGGAATTAATCCATTTTATTGAGGATCTTCCTCTCCTGCGCTGTCCCTTTACCCTCCCAAGCATGAAGTCCATCTCCAAGGACTGGTCCCTCCTTGCGACATGTCCAAAGTATGTCAGACAAAGCTTCACAATCCTTGCTTCTAAGGAGCAGCCTGGCTTCACCCTCACCAGGATGAACTTGTTTGTTCTCCTAGCAGTCCATGGTATATTCAATACTCTTCTCCAGCACCACAGCTCAAAGGCATCAACTCTCCTTCCATCATTCCTAGTTAGTGATCAGCAGTCAAGAATGTTAATCATTTGTACTTTCCAGTAAACTAATTCATATCTGACCAACTAGTGGGTTTTCAGAGAGAGTTGATCACATTGGAGGAGACTGTTCATCTTCTCCCTTGTTGTTTTTATGTGCTGTCGAGTCACTTGCGACTCATAGCGACCCTTTGTACGACAGCCCTAAACCCTGCTTTATCCTGTGCCAATTGCACTGCCTCTGACACACCCATCCTGATTGCCCCAGTCACTGAATCGATCCACCTCATGGAGGGTCTTCCCCTCTTGCACCATCCCTCTACCCTCCCAAGCATGATGTCCCTCTCCATGGACCTGTCCTTCCTTACAACATGTCCAAAGTATGTCAGATGAAGTCCCAGAATCCTTGTCTCCAAGGAGCAACCTGTTTTAACCCTCTCCAGGATGAATCTGTTTGTTTCCTTGGCAGTCCATGGTATATTCAATACTCTTCTCCAGCACCGCAGCTCAAAGGCATCAATTCTCCTTCTATCCTTCCTAATCATCCAACTCTCTGATGCATAACAAGTGATTGCAAAGACCGTAGACTGTATCAGACACACCTTAGGCTCCAGAGTGACACCATTGCTCTTCAGTACCCTGGAGAGGTCCCTAACAGCAGACTTTCCCATCGTAATATGGTTTGTTGACTTCCTGGCTGTTGGTGTCAAGAGTGTTGACCATGGAGTCAAACAGACTAAAGTTGTTGACAATCTTAATTTCTTCACTCTCTATCCTGATGCTGCCAATTGGTCCAGTGGTGAGAATCTTTGTCTTTATAAGCTAATGGATTTGAATCATGTACTTTTGGGTTGGCGGTACAATTCCTCACCACTAGGCCATTAGAGCTTCATTACATAACAGGTGCTTAATAAGCACAAGCTCTTTTTTACAAGTCATTTTAAGAGGCAAGACTTCTTGCACAAATATAATTCTAAAAAGGTGTTTTTTCATGTTATCTTCTCTGTAAGAATGAAAGTTTCTTTGGTGCCAATGAGCTAATATTACTTTACCTAATTTCATTGTAAATTACAGATGAACATGAAGAAAAGATAATATACACAAAATCACTCACTGATCTAGTGGTTCATTTTGAAATACTTCCTCTTATCCTCAGACCAGTTTAGTTAACAAAATTTGGTTGAATAAACTAGGTAATTCAACTCCAATCAAATTTTAATTCAATATAGAAGATTCTTGGGAGGTAACTATCTGTTGGTGAAAATTTATTGAAACATTTAATGAATTCATTCTTCCTTCTCCTCCGCTCTCATTCTTCAGTTATTTTTTACTGGCTGAAAACAGTGGAAACTGATGACTGTAAGACTTCATTACTTTTACAGAATACACTATAGTACATTTACTATAAATAATTCACACCATACTACACTTGTCAAAAAGAATGAACGAAGTATATATCATGGAACAGGAGCCTTGTTTTTTATTGTTTTTGCCTACTTACTCACTAATTCTCTAACTTCAGCTCCCTGTCACAGTGGATTAGAGTAGTTCTGCTGTATACAAATATTGTATTCTGGGTAATTAGATATTGGGATAGGAGCCTCTGTAAATTACTTTAACTGGTGTCAGTACTGAAGCAAATAAGAAGTTTTTAGTTCTGCTTCTACTTTGGGTTATTTTCTGACCCTAAACAGCCTGACAAAAAGGAGTGCTTTTCTTTGTCAAAGGGAGCCTTTTCAAATATAACTGCCAGACACACTATTGAGCAATGTGTTCAATTCTAATTGGCTGAGATCTTTTCAATTCGGCAGTTTCATCTTTAATGCAATGGATGTAAGATTATGTGGAGGTCTTTTCAATGGTTTTTCCATACCGGTGATTAGGGCAGAGGATTTGAACATAAGCAGGCTGCTAGCTATTTCTTCTGGCCAATTTAAATTGATTCATAGAAGTCCTTTGTACCCTAGGGAAAGGGCAGAACAAATCCAAGTGAGTGAGACAGCTATCGCTACACTTTTAGATGGAATAGTAGAAAAAATAAGGGGGGTTCAGGGAGAGGAAACACTGTAAAATTGGAGCTCAGGGCAGCTTGGCATAGAAATATTGAAACTTAACTGATAGCATTGTACATTGATTCGGGGTCACCAGAAAAAAAATTATTTCCAAGATTGGTTGAGTCCCCTTTAGGTTAAAAGGGCTATGTAAATAGAATATTTTCCCCCCTATTTGATTCCACAGGATACCATGATGAGTAAACTTTTCCTTTTTTCTTTTTTAACTTTGAAATATTTCCAAAAGAGAATATAAACAACCTTCCTGTACTCAGAATATCCATTTATGCGTTACATCAGAATAGAAGAAGAGGAGCCACGTAAAAATTTGTTGTGAAAGAGGTGGAAAATTTGGCTGAGATCAATGGTCAAATATGGCAAAGGGTAGATGACTAAAATGAACGATTCGAATTAGACACTTCCCTAAATAGTCTTTCTTTCAAATATATTAGTCATGATAGTTATGAAGTTCCTTGCTGTTTATGCTTATAAGGAGAGGATTCAGACCAAGACAAACCATAATAGGGACCATCCTACTTTATTCTGATCTTAACGGGAAAATTCAAAGTGAAGTTTTCTTGGTTCCTGAACATCTCCAAATTGTTCAGGGAAACTCTGTATGCCACATCAATTAATGTGCTGACTGCTTTTCTGAAGAAAAAAGAGAGCATGTCTATGCAAACCAAACAGACATTGTGCAGTGTTGACAATATAGTAACAAGGCCATCTCCATCCTCCCAGAGTACATGAAAACAATGCAACATTTCTCCACCCAGAGAAAAACTGCAACAATTTAATTTTGTTGGTTTGACTTGATTTGCCCTAGAACATATGCAAAACATCCATCTGTCTCCTGGGTGCTAACATTCAACTTGTTAAAATTCATAGCAATAATGAAATGCAGCACTGATGCCTGGCGCATTAGTTGAACAAATAAGGGTGACAAATATGGCATATGTTTTGGAGACCAGTGGGCAAGTCCCCTAAGCGAGAAGATTTTTGTTGTTGCTATTTATTGTATGGTAGGAAATCTTAGGAGCATGTACAATGATCGATTGTTTCATAAAATATAGAATTACACACACACACAATAAATAAGTAAAAATAAAAACTACTTTCAACTATCACTCTCAATCAACTGAAAACAAACAAAACCAACTTCTGTGAAGTCTAGCTTCAGCTGCTATTTCTGAGCTGCCTTCCGGAAGACTAATGCTTTGTAAACAGTCTTCCTTTGAAACTGTAATTTCTTGAGAGATGCTGTCTGTGAATCACCTGAATAAATTCACTGTGTTGATAAGGAGAACTCAATAAGGCCTCCTGAGACGGCAAAATATGTAAAATTTTATATTCAAATAGAGAGTCACCTAGATTATATTTTTTATACAAAGTAGAACCTTTGTATCTAACAGAAGTGAATCAATGTATCTATAAAAGATCATGCTTATGAATGCTGATAGCAGCATTATTCTTAATGACCAAAAATTGTAAACTATCCAGATGCCCATGAATAGTAGAATTGTATATAAATATGATAGCAGAGTCATAAAGCAACATACTGTGTATCAGTAAGTACAAGCAACCTATACCTATCTGCAACAATATGGATAGCTCTCAGGAATAGTTGGACAACAAAAGCTGGACACAAAGCACTGAGTATATCACAGCATTCCCATTATATTAAACTGTGGGGGAAAACCAAAACTAAGGTCTACCACAAGAAACGAATGTCTACCCTTTTGGGGTATAGATCGTAAGATTATATATATGGGCGTCTAGATGCTGACAGCACCTAGTTTTCTCATTTAGTCTTTAAGTATGTTCTGTTTGTGAAGTTATTGACTTGTATACCACAACATTAGCAAATGTGTGAGAGTGTGCATTTTCATATACTATTTAAGTTTTAAATAATTATTACAGACTTATGTTTAACTCCTTCACTAATGTCTCTTAACGTGTACTCAACTAGCTCTGACCTTAACTTTTCCACGTGCTTGACTATATGCTTATAACAGGACCTTGTTTCCAATCATTAAGCTCCATCCGTCCTCTCATTATGGACTTTCAGATTCTACTTCAGGCAGAAAAGCATTCAGACCAGCTGGGCCAGCTTAGAAAATCTTCCAGTACTGTAATTGCCCTGTGCAATATGGCCTTCTAGGATTCCAGCATTAAAGTTAGCAAAACTATTTTCTTACCAGCTGTTCCACAGTAGAGGAATAGGCAATCTCATCCTGTGCGATTAACTGCCTCTGAAAACCCACTGGAGGGTCAGCAATGGGTCAGTTCCAACTTGATGGCACATAACAACGACAATGTAATCTAAACATCCTAAATAACTAACGAATGTTTCAAAATTTACAAAGATCCTTAAATTTCTGCCATAGTTTACAGTATTTGTGTATTATATTTCAATAGTATGTACCTCACTTGAGAGTTAAAACATTTCTAAATAACAGCAAGATGCCTTCACATTCTTTTCTATTGAAAACCACAGCCCTGTTCTGAAGGTGCCCTCAATGTCTCTGACACAACTACCCCCATAACTCCAGTTGCTGTGTCAATCCATCTCATCTGGGGTCTTCCTCTCCTTCTCTGTCCCCTCCACCTTTCCAAGCATGATATTCTTCTCCAAGGATTGATCCATCCTGTCACACCCAAAGTATGTGACACAAAGGTTCAAAATCCTTGCCTCTAAGGAGGGACTTGGTTTAACCCTCCCCAAGAAAGACAGACCTCTTTTTTTCCCCTTTTCTTAGCAATCCATGTCAATACTCTTCTCCAGCAGCACAACTCAAAGGCATCAATTATTCTGTTATTTTTAGTCATTGATGCACAGCAAGTAATAGCAAACATCATGGTTTGAATTAGGCACACTTTAATCCCTAGACTAACATCATTACTCTTTAGGACTTTGGAGAGGTCCCTAACAGCACACTTCCCCAAAGCAATCCATCTTTTGATTTCCTGACTGATGGTATCAGAAGTACAAAGAAAGTATTGATTTATTCTAGTTATTGTTCCCCTCTACACATATCATCTCACTTAATTTTACAGTCATATAAAGCAGGAGGGACGTGGTTTGAGGCCACCAGCTGCTCCATGGAAGAAGGGTGAGCAACCTTCTCCTGTGTGATTAGCTGGCTCTGAATAGCCGATAGAGGGTCAGCTATGAGTCTGCTATGACTCTACGGTAAACAACAACAACATAAAGCAGGAATTGTTAACATTCACATTTTTCAAGTGAAGACACTGTAACTCAGGAAGCTTATGTAAATTGGAAAAGATCAAAGAACATATACATGCCTTGATTTAAGCCTAAATGTTCTCACATAGAGCCTGAGCTCCTAATATTTGGAACTCGTTTAAGGGCAGAGTTAAACACAAACTTCTGAATTTCTCCTATTTTCCCAGTGCAAGCATTGTGAGTAGAATTAAATTTAATTCCTTTCCCATTTTCCCATTTGCATTTATTTTGTTTCATTTTTTCATTTGTGTCTACATCTAAATTTTCCACATAAAATATGAAGAATAGCTCTAAGTCTAGTCAAAGAAGTAACTAAATGCACTCCCTTCATTACCTGTCATCATTTTTTCCCCCTTTAGTACCTAAAACTGAGATAGCCCATTCCCATTTCAAAGTGCAAATACAGAGAATGCCTTCAGCTCATGTGCAGTCAGGAGTTAGTTGCCTTCTCTAATGATGGTCTATTGGACTCTTTGATCCTAGTCCCTAGAGGCTTAAACACAATCTACAGAGGAAGTGGGAGTATACAAGTCATGAAAGCAAAGGAATTATTGATGCATTGAAATAATCTATGCACACAGTTCAGTGTATCACTACAGAGGCACGATGATTAAAAATATACCTTTTTCATAAGCCCACATCAAACATGTCTGCTCATCTTTTTCGCCACTAGACCTGCTGGGATCACAAGCTACCAGATTCATATCAGCTCCATTATCCAGTAAGAACTGAACCAGGCGGATGTGACCGTGGTAACAAGCAGAGTGTAGTCCTATGATAGAAAGAACAAAAGAAAGAAAAAGAAAAATTGAATTTCAACTTCCAAAAGACAATCATCACTACATAATAGTATCATTGCTAGTAGCCTAAAGTGACAATTTATTTTCTTGATAAATAATTAATTTTATTTTTGAATAAATAAGGTAATACCTTATGCCAAAGATGTCTTTTATTCTAATAAATTCTTTACAGGAATTCTCACATGACTAAAATTTCTAGCATTTGCATACTTACTATAAAAGTATTAAGATAAAATATATTTACACAAAAAAAGAACGAACACTCTATTTCTCTGAGGGTAGGGTGATGCAATCAGTTTGTCTTTGCTGTGACCATAAAGATCACTCACTCACTGCTGTTGAGCTGTTGCCAGTACACACTGACCATCCATCAGCTTTCTGAGACTGTAAATCAGAATGGGAGCAGACGGCCCATCTTTCTCCTGTGAAGTGACTAATGGATTGAAACCGCCAGAGAACCATGGCCTTTGGGTTAGCAGTGCAATTTACTACAGATTACTGGTCTTTTCAGTCACTTGCTATGCATCTGAGAGCTAAAGAGTGAATAAAGATGGCAGAAAAGAATTTATGCCTTTGAGCTACAGTGTTAGAGAAAAGTAGTGCATGCCTAATGGATTATCAAAAGAATAAATAGATCTATGTTGGCGAAAGCACAGCCAGAGTGCTCCTTAGAGGCAAAGATGCAGAAGTTTCATCTCTCATACTTTGGACATGTTTTTAGGAGGGTCCATTTTCTGGAAAGGAACACCAAAATTGACAAAGTGATGGGTCAGTGAAAGAGAGAAGGACCACCAATGAGATGAATTAACACAGTGACTGAAGCAATTGACACAGTGACTGAAGCAGTGCACTCAAGTGTATCAGGGAAAATGAAGATGGCACAAAAAAAAGGACAGGTTTCCGAGCCATTGATCATAGGGTTGTTATGAGTTGTACTCAATTCAGTGGTATCTAACAACAACATTATCATTCCTCTCAGCAATAAAAAGGATACAAAGAAATTGAGCAAAAGTCAAAACAACGGTGTTTTTTGTGTCATCATCATGTATCATCAATTCTAAATTATTCCATTTTATGAACTTCCCATTCTTACAGGATTTGAAAAGCACTGCTGACGCTGTAGAAAGACATTCAATTCCTAGTGAAAAGGTCAGATGTTTGCACCTACCAGTCATTCTAAAGGAGAAACATGAGGCAGTGCTTCTATAAAGAGTTAGAGCTTTGGAAAATCTATGGACAGTTTTATTCTATCTTACAGAAATGTTGAGTAATGCAGACAATTCAGTGGCAGTGAGTTATTAGTTGGCTTGAAGGAACCCTGATGGTACAATGAGTACTAAGCTGCTTAATGAACAATCAACAGTCTGAACCCATCAACCAGTTAATGGGGAAAGAAGAGATAGGCTGCTCATTAAAGATGTATTGTCTTGCAAACATCACCGAGGTAGTTCTAGTTTGTTGTACGGGGAGATGAGTTGAAATTAACTCCACAGCAGAGGGGTATTTCCTCCTCTCTTCACAGCATTGTCCCTGAGAGATGATTTACATCATAAAGTGTGGGATGTTCTTACCAGTGTGCCCATCTCTTCCTTGGTGGTTGATACTTAGAACATTCTGATCAAGAAGAAATTTCACCAGGTCAATGTCTTTGCCATAAGTACAAGCACTGCAAAAAATTACAACACAAAGAAGATAGACTACCATGATTCATTCAGATGAACTCACCAAGATGCTGCTGTGTATGTTAGAGTGTCTAAGAGAAGGGGGGGGGGCAGAACGAGGTAATGAAAAATAAGCAAAGTATTTTCATAATAAAGAAAAATGTATGAATGTTGCTATTATAATGTGTTATTGAGTAAAAAATCAACTAAATCTTACCTGACCCTCCAACAGGTTTTCAGAAACACTGAATCACGCAGGAGGAGATTGCACATCTTTCTTCTTGAGAGTAGTTGGTGGATTCAAACAGAATGCGTTTGGTTTTAGCAGTTCAAATTCTTATGACTAAGCCTCCAGACCTCCCTCAATGTACCAGTGAAGTAGTCAATTCTTAAAGTCCTCACATGAAAGAACAGAGCCCTTTAAATCTACTATTTCCTTATTAAGCATTTCACCTGAGATTTAATGATTTCTTTTTAATTTTTGTTTTATGATGTTTTGTTTACAAAGTTGGTATACATTGTATTTCACACTATTCTTCATTCACATTGTGTTTTATACAATCATTCCCATTCCTTGTTGTTGTTGTTATGTGCCGTCAAGACATTTGCGACCTATAGCGACCCTATGTACAACAGCCCTAAACCCTGCTCTATCCCTCGCCAATCTCACTGGCTCTGACATGCCTATCCCCATTACCCCAGTGATGGAATCAATCCATCTCATCGAGGGTCTTCCTCTCCTGTGCTGTCCCTCCACCTTCCCAAGCATAACGGACCTATCCAAGGGACTGGTCCCACCTGGCAACATGTCCAAAGTATGGCAGACAAAGCCTCAGAATCCTTGCCTTCAAAGAGTAGCCTGGCTTCACCCTCTCCGGGATTAACCTGTTTGTTCTCCTACCAGTCCAGGTATATTCAATACTCTTCTCCAGCACCAAAGCACAAAGGCATCAACTCTCCTTCTATCATCCCTAGTCATTCATTGTCCAGCATTTTTAAAAATTAATCATCATTAGACGACTCCCACCTTGTCCTTTCATGTGCTAACTGGATCTTCCCGATTTCTTTTACTCCCTCCTTCCACCCACCAAAACATGCAACTCTGTGGTTTCACTCCTACCCATTCTTACTCTTCTGCTCCCACCGCTCCCCACCTTGGGTCCCCATACATGTTTTACTAATTGCGCTTCTGTTTTTATAATAATTGTCTTATTCAGTAAGGGAAAACTTTAAATATTTCAAGAAATGTTTGAGATTTTTATAGTAGTACCTAGGAATTACAATAAAATGATAAAATTCAAGGCAATCCTGAGAGATTTGTTGAAATATAGGCACAAAAATCTGAAACTATTTCTCATAAAAGTGTTTGTGGTCTTTTTTATTATTTTCTTGGTCAGTGAGTAAGATCTGACTGTTGTTGTTAAGTGTCGTCGAGTCGCAGGCGACTCATAGCGACACTATGAAGGAGAGTCCTTGACGCTTGGATGCCTTTCATCCTCTCTCCAAGTTCATAGGGTTTCCAGAGGCAAGCTATTATGGAAGTGAATGCCACTCCTCCTTCCACACTTGTTTAATCAGGGAGCTCCACCCCACTCTCAGTCCGCATTGGGTAGCCAACCATTAATGAATTTGACACATCCGTGTCACAGGGTTCAGCCTCACAGCAACAACAAGTGACCATGGGGACGGCAACTTGTACACCAGGGCTATACAACCTAGAGGAATGTCTGAACAAAAACAATTAAAGACTGTCCTGAGGGCCGCAAAATAAAAGTCACCCACCTTTGTCTTGGTCACATCGTTTTCTCTTCACTGGGCCAGCTGATCACTCTCTCTCTTTCTCTTTCTCTACTTTACCTTTTTTTATAAAGAACACTGGTGATCCAGTAACAATCCAGATTGAACTACTATGCCTATTATTCACAAGCCAAGAGATTCCAGAGAATCCCTTGAGTTTTAGTTTTACTGCTTATAACATAATAATCAGTTATAACTTCTCTGCCTGTGTCATAGTGTTACTGATATTCTCAAGTGAAATAATGTTTATGTAAGTACATAATTACAAGCAGTAGAAGATTGCTCACGGTCAGCTCTTTCAAGTTAGAAGGTAGGTTTTGGTGGAAAAAATTAGTATAAGACTAAAAATAACGCTGCTATAGATTAATGCTTGAAAAGGTAGAGAGTCAGTAAAAGAGGGAAAGAACCTCAACATAATGACTACAACATTAGGCTTGAATATATCAGGAATCATGAGGATGGCACAGGATAAGACAAGCTTCAGATCTGTTGTTCATAGAGTCACTGAGTCATGGGCAACATGAAGGCACTGAACAACAACACAGATGAATTTTACAACTAGATTTGTTGAAATTGTTGTTGTTGTTATGTGCCATTGAGTCACTTGTAACTCATAGTGACCCTGTGTACAATAACTCAGAACTCTGCTCTTTCCTGAGCCAGTCTCACTGTGTCTGACACATCTACACTGATTATCTCTGTTACCGTGTCAATACATCTTATCCAGGGTCTTCCTCTCCAGTGTTGTCCCCTCAAGCATGATGTCATTCTTCAGGGACAGGTCCTTCTTGGTCATGTGCCCAAAGTGTGTGAGACAAAGCTTCAAAGTCCTTGCCTCAAAGGAGCAGTATGGTTTTACCCTCTCTAGAATAAACCTGTTTGTTCTCTTGGCAGCCCATGGTATGTTCAACATTTCTCCAGCACCACAACTCAAAGGCATCAATTCTTATTCTGTCATTCTTGGTCATTGTCCAATTCTCTGATGCATAGTAAGTCATTGCAAAGATCATGGCCTAAATCAGGTGCAACTTAGTCTCTAGATTACATCGTTGCTCTTCAGCACTTTTGAGAGGTCTCTGACAACAGCCCTCACGAGAGAAATTAATTTTTTTTATTTCTTAACTGCTGGTGCTAAGAATGTTGAATGTAGAGCCATGCAAGCTAAAATTGTTAACAACCTCAAACTCTTCTCCATCTATCTGTTTTCGTTGTTGTTATGCGCCATCGAGTCGCTTACGACTCATAGCGACCCTATGTACAACAGCCCTAAACTCTGCTCTGACCTGTGCCAGTCGCACTGTCTCTGACACTCCCATACCGATTATCCCAGTCACTGAATCAATCC
>NW_006400148.1:584184-585659 GCF_000299155.1 Elephantulus edwardii
TTTGTCATCCCGTGCTGCCTTTTGGAATCTTCTATTCAACTGTTTAGTATCTTGAATTCTTCCTTGTGCTTTGGCTTCTCTGTGCTCCAGCGCAATTTTCAGTGCAAATTTCCATCTATCTAAGTGCTGCCAATTGGCCCAGTGGTAGAATCTTTGTCTTCTTGATGTTGAGCTTCAGTTTGTACTGAAGACTGTAGTCCTTCTGCAGCAAATGCTTTAGGGCCTTCCCAATTTCTTCAAGCAGAGTGGTGTCATCTACATAATGTAGGTTACTGATGAGTCTTCCTCCAGTCTTGATGAAACATTCCTCCTCATACAGTCCAGTTCTCCAAATGATTTGTTCTGCATATAGATTGAAAAGGTATATATAAAGGATGCATCTTTGATGCATTCTTTTCCTGATTTTGAACCATGCAGTATTTGCTTGCTCTATTCTGACAACTACTTCCTGTTCTAACTATAGGTTTTGCATGAGCCAATCAAGTGTTCTAGGATTCCTATTCTTCTCAATGTCAGCCACAATTTTTTGTGATCCACACAGTCAAATGTCTTTCCATAGTCAATGAAACACAGATAGACATTCCTCTGATACCCTTTGTTTTCAGCTAAGATATATCTGATATTAGGGATAATTTCTCTGGTGCCACTTCTAAATCTGGCCTGTATTTCTTGTAACTCTATGATGGTGTACTGTTCCAGTTGTTTGTTTTGTTTTTTATAATCATCAGAATTTTGCTGGTGTGTAATATCAGTGATATTGCTTGATAATTTCCATACTCTGTTAAATAGTTAATTAAAATTTTAATTTTTACTGTTTACTGGGGAAGCTGAGCTGTGTAGAACAGTAATAATAACAACAGTTGTGAAAGATAAGCCCTGTCTCCCCCACTTGTCATCAGTTGGTCACATGGTATGTGCTGCAAGATAAGTGAATAGATTTCAAATACCAGAAAAGTTCTTCATGGGTTAAGGTTTCAGTGATACTTCCAGACAGTTTAGAGTCTTCTAGACTAAGATAACACAGCATACAGATTTCAGTGAGGGCTTCTAGACTAGGAAAAGAACTAGCAATTTGCTTTTGAATTTCACCTAAAGGAACTTCCTTGTATTATGATATATATGGTTCTATATAGTACTGGAAAACGAGTCTCTTAGTTTGGAAGGCACTCAAAATACAGTGGTCACAATAACAAATTCAAGCACACTAATAAGTAAAACAGTGACCCAGGACTGGGCAACATTCCTTTCTATATCACCAGAAACTCTATTAACTGTAGCCAACTTGGCTGGCAACAACACACTATACATAGTACAACTGTTGACTATTATTTTATTTTTGAATAGTGTTTCTCATATCATATGGTCATCTGACTCAAAATGCCCCATGCCACTCCATCTCATCTCTCCAATGTCTAATATATTACTCTGGAGATGAAAAGACAAGGAAATATGGGGTTGCCTTCATAGTAAAAAAA
>NW_006400148.1:588060-610564 GCF_000299155.1 Elephantulus edwardii
GGCACATAACAATTACAGTGTTTCTCATCCCAGAACACTTGATCATGATAATGTGAAACTTATACTTGAATCAAGAAGCAGTCATCAGAACAGAGCAAGGAAATACTGCACGGTTCAAAATTGGGAAGGGCATACGCCAGGGATGTGTCCTGTCTCCATTCCTTTTGAATCTATATGCAGAACAGATCGTCCAGGAGGCTGTTGTTGTTATGTGCCATGGACTGCCAGGAAAACAAACAGATTTATCTTGGAGAGGATTAAACCAAGCTACTCCTTGGAGGCAAAGATTTTGAGACTTCATCTGACATAGTTTGGTCATGTTGTAAGTAGGGACCGGTCCTTGGAGAGGGACATCATGCTTGGGAGGGTGGAGGGCAGGCACAGCAAGGGAAGGCCCTCTGGGAGGTGGATTGATTTGGTGACTGGGGCAATTGGGATGAGTGTCAGAGACAATGAGATTGGCACAGGACAGAGCAGAGTTTAGAGCTGTTGTACATAGGGTCCCTATGAGTCGCAAGCAACTCGATGGCACATAACAAGAACAACAACAACAACAGTATTTCTCATAATCTACCCTTTAGCTGCTCTTGAAATGTTTCATTTGCTCTTATTGTTCACTAGCTAACTTTCTACGTCCAAACCTGGGAAGCTATGAACGAGGTGACTGGAGATATAGACATAGCATCGGGCAGAGCCCATTTGAGTCTTCGTTGGTGAATGAGCATAAGAATTGGTTCTAGAGATGACAGTCCACAGAGTCTTAGTAGTTCCTCTTCCTAGGATGACTTTACCCAAACCCTTTTTCTTTAGTACAATTTTATTTATCCATCTGGCTGAATGATTACTCTCTCAATGAAGTTTTCTCCTGCCTTAAGGCACCACAGCTCTTCCCTCTATTTTGCTGTCACTTCACAAGGCATGTTTCGTTGTACTACAGTAATGAGTATCACTTAACACCTTATAGCAGAGCTTTCTGAAGGAAGGCAAGGATTTTGTCTTCTTACTATTTCTACCAAGACTATCACAAAAATAACTTCAACAATTATTCCTTGAATAAATTATGAGTTGGAGAGTTAAGAAGTCATGATCTCCTTTAACAGTCTATAAAGTTTAAAAAAAGCTGAATATCTTCAAGCTTATTGTCAATAAGTCAGTTCAAACTCATAGCACCCCTCAGTGTATTTCCAAAAGTGTAAATACTGAGGATGGAGCTGTTTCTTCAACTCATAGAAACCCTGTGTGCAACAGAATGAAACCATGTACCATACTAATAGTCTCTGTTGTGCTTAAACTCATTCCTATAGTTACCGTGCCAACCCAACATATTAAGAACTTTTCTCTTCTTTGCTGACCCTGTGACATGCTCAAAAAATACGAGATGAAGTCATGTGCTGATAGTTAAGGAGCATTCAGGATGCACTATTTCTGTCTCAGATCTGTGTGTCTTTTTGGCATTCACATTCACACATTACCGTGAGGTCAGGATCAACTCCAGTTGCCTTTCTGAAGCTGTAAATCTCAAAGGGATAAATTATCTATCTTTCTCCTGAGTATCTTCTGGTGGATTAGAAACATGCTACATTAATTTATTAATTGCCTATGGACTAGGTCATCAAATCTCCTCTATCTCTCTCATGCTGACAAGTTAGAATAGACTCATAGCTGACCCATTAGTGGGTTTGCAGAATCTGTAAGTTGAACAGAATAAGATTATTCATCTTTCTCCTTTCTCCTTTCAGCAACAGAAGTTGCTGTTTTCCACACAAATATTTGTCAACCAGAGTTCCAATTCATGGTATATTTAATATTCTTCACACATCCCTATTTAAAGACATCAAATCTTAGTTCTTCCCTAATCATTGTTCAACTTTTACATTCACACAAACAACAGGAAATACATGACTTGAGATAGGTACATCTTAGTCGTAAACTGACACCATTGCTCTTTAGATTTTAAAGAGGTACCAGACAACAGATTTGCCCAATAAATACATCTTTTGATATTTTGATTTCTGCTTCCACTGGTATTGATTATAGATGCAAGTAAAAAGAAATCCTTGAAAATTTTAATCTTTGTCCATTTATTTCAGTGTTGCTTACTGGTCTCGCAGTGAGATTTTCTGTTTGCTTTATGTTGAGATGGAAGACATACCAAAGGCTAAGTCTTAGATATTCCTAAGTAAAGCCTCCAAGTCCTCTACTTTCACTGATGGTTGTTATCAGTTGGAACTGACTCAGTGACAGTAACTGACACACAGATTGTGGAGGATTATTGAGATTGTTTTTCTTCAATCCTATGCCATAGTCTTTTTCTTTATTTGTTATTGTTAGGTACCATTAAGTCAAGTATAACTCATAGTGACCCTATGAACAAAAGATCTAAAACCAGTCCTGTCCTGCTCCATCTTCACACTTCCTGACACACAAGAGCTCATTGAAGCAGTAACCTTTCCAATCCACCTGGTTGATGGTCTTCTCCTTTGCCAACCCTCCACTTTTCTCAACATCAAGTAATAGCACCTCCCAGCAATATGTCCAAAGTATGTGAGGCAATTTATTGTCCAGTCCTTAGATGCATAACAAGTTATTGGAAAGACCATGGACTGAATCAGATGTCCTCAAACTGATACAATTACTCCTCAATAATTTGGAGAAGTCTCTAACTGCAGCCTTTTCCACTGTAATAGGTTTCCTGATTTCCTGACTGCTGGTACCAAGCATATTAATTTTGGATTCAAGCAAGATGAAGTTGACCATTTCTATCTTTCCCCCATCTATAATGATATTGCTTATCAATCCAGTGGTAAGTATTTTTGTCTTCTACCTTCTAAAATTATTTGTTCAGAGTACACATTGAGCAAATATAGTAAATGAATGCCACCTTTACACTGAATTTAATTCTTTCTTGAATTTAAATATTTGTTCTGATAGAATGACTGCTTCTTGGTCTAGGTTCAGGTTGTGTGTAGTAGAATTAAAATTTCTGAAATTCTCATTCTTTGTTATTCATCATGATCTATACAATGGCAAATCTTTGCATAGTCAGTAAAACAAAACACTTTTCTGATTTTTTTTAAAAATCTCAGCCATGATGCATCTGAGATCAGCAGTGATTCTACAATCTCTTCTAAAGCCAGTTTGAGTTTCTAACCATTCTCTATTCATGTCCTGCTCTAGTAATCTGTAAATAATCTTCACCAAGATTTTGCTTGTAGGTGATATTAATAATATTGTTAAATAATTTTCCCATTCTGTTAGATCAGCTATTTTTGACCACAAATAAGCACCTCTTTCAGTTAGTTGCCTGCAAATCTCTTGCCATTGATACTTGAAGTGATACTATTATCATATTCTTGATGCCTATTTTTTAAATTCCTTCAGTGAAGTTTTGACTTCTTCCTTTAGTGTAATTAATTCTTAGTCATAAACTACTTCTCAATATGACTCTTAAAGTATTCTCTTTGGTAAAATAAGTTTATGTATTTCTTCCATCTTCTTTTGATGATTTCTGTTTCACTTCTTCTCTTGCCCATAGAATCCTTCCTTAACTATTGTAACTCACACTTTTTTCTTCATTTCTTTGGCTGGAGAAATGCTAGACATAGTCTTCCTTTTGGTTTTCTAACTCCACGTCTTTTCACATTTGGTTATGCTAAAATACTTTGCACTATCTTCCCAAAATGTCTTTTGAAATATTCTGTTCAGCTCTCTCTTCATCATTTCATGTTTTTCTATATACCCAAACAAATAAAATATTTGTAGACAATAACAAGTAAGTTAAGGTTTTAATCTATTGAGAGCTCTGTGAACATAACATAACAGAAAAAATTGTAATCAGTCAAATCCTCATTTGGGGGAATTTCTTCATAAACAAGTGCTTACACACACACACACACACACACACACACACACACACACACACACACACACCTGTTATTTCTAAAAGCCACAGGTTTATACCAAATCAAACAATTGGATGAAATTTTTTAACTTCACATCTTTTTTGTATAGATAATCTTTTGAATTTGAGAGTCAGCATCTATTACAACTGGTTCCAATTTATGTGCATGTAGTAGTAAAATTACTTTTAAAAAAGCCTGAGGTGTCAGCTGAACAAGGCATGACCTAACAGGAAAAGAGAATTTCAGTGACCCATTCATATTTGTTTTTCCAATATTTCCTTTTAGGGACAGACACTAATAATCTATTTTGAGAGAAGGCATGATCTGAAGAGTTTTTGCATCTGTTCTGTTCTGACTGTGTCAAGACAGACAGAGCGTATTGGTATTTAAACACGAAGATAATGTAAAAAAGACAGGATTTGGAATTAAGCAAGTATTTTAACTATAAAACACTATATTAATAAGAAATGTTTGCAAATTATTGAGTTTCCTTTACCTCAATTTTATTATTTGTAAAAGAAGATTAAATAAATGAAATATCACAAAATGGGTATGAGGGTTAAATCATAAAATGGATGTGAATAATTTGGTATAGAGTAACCAATCCTTTAAAAATACTTTTTCAACTACTTTTCCCTTAACTTGTTTTGTTGTTAATATAAATCTGACAAATTGATGTCAAAGGTATACACACAAACTTCATTTTAGTTGAACATTGTAAAACAGCTTTCCCCATCTCTAATGTTGTTGCTAAGCTTTGTACAGTCAGTTCTGAAGCCTGAACAAGAACCTTGAACCATCCTTTTAACTGCTAGTATGCTTCAGTTCACTCTTGCAGCCATTGTGTCAATCCTCTTGGTTGAGGGTCTTTCTCTCCTATTTCTCACAGATACAGATATATGTGAAAAAAAAATTAGCCCCACCCAAATATATTGTTCACAAGTTACACACTAAAAATCTATAGGTGAATTATTTCACAATAAAAGATTATTTTATCAAGTTATTTGGCATCTAAATGTTTAAACTGAATGCTTCAATTTTAATAACATAACAGCTTCTTTGGTGGAATCTTAGGGAGCTGTAATTTATTAGCAACCTTTTGGGGGACTGAAGAGGGGACAGTTTTTCAAATCCTAGATGCTCCTCCTGTGTACCTCTCTCATACAGGCTGTTACAGGCTCTTGTGGATTCCTAGAAAGGAACTAATACCTCTTGAGGTGTCTAAGTGTCTACCCTGACTAGGCATTTACAGGCTGACAGATGGATTTCTTAGATAGGTAGACACATTTACACGTAAGGTTTAAGTGGTGAGGGGGGGTGGAAATGTCACATTTGATGCTGATGAGCTCTGGTAATGAGATTCTTGTTGGAAGAAGATTGTGGGCACTGCCCCTTTTGGCAGCTTCCCCTAGAGTAAAAAGGAATAGAAGCAATATGCTTACAGATGTTGATATGCCTGTTACCGTGGCAACATAAGTCTTTGCCTTTGTGGCTGCTGCTAGAAATGTAGCATCTGGCTCGGGGCCCATCTGTTATACTGATGGTAGCATCTGCCTCTACCTTTTTTTCTGTGCATCTATTTTGGACTCTTTGTACTCTGCCCACCTTCTGCTATCTCTTCTGATGGCAACATCTGCCACTACTTGCTGTGGCTTTATGTCCAAAATTTTAAATTCCATAGAGTGTCAGCCAAGTAGTATAGTGACTCTAGCACCTAGATAGTCTTTTACCTGTGAAAAGCTGTTTCACTGAAGATGTTTTCCTTAGTCAGACTTTCTGTTCCTGATATTTGGATGATTTCCTTTGCAACCTCAAATTTGCCATTGTAGCATGCCCTAGAGTTATTGAAAATACTTTGTTAATAACAATAATAATACAAAGATAAAAGCAGTCTCTCTTCAGGACTTCTGAAACTATACTCACAGGTGCAGAGGGGTGTCTCCATAAATATTAACAACATGGGGCTGAACTTCTGAATCACTTTGAAGCAGGTATTTCACTATGTCACGGTGACCAAAGCGAGAACAGAAATGGAGTGGGACATGGTCTTCATTATCCTGAGCATTCACTGTCATCAACGAGAAGGGTGAAAAAGTACATTAACTAGTATCCTCTATTTCTCAGCCTTCATGTGGTAGAGTTAGAGACTTTTCTTAGCACCTGATAGAGTCCGGAAATGTGCAGTTAATGATGATAATAAAGAAAATTTAAAATGTTATAATTCTAGGCTATCACCAGTTACCACATTAAACAGGTTTCTTTGTAGCTCCCATGAATTCTGTAGAATGTATCTAAACAAATCTACCTCGCACAATGGAACACTTCAGAAAACAGCTTCACTTTGTGTGGCACCATAACCAACACTGCACTGTTTGTACCAGCAGTCAGGAAATTCAAAGATGAATAGAATTTGAAAAGTCTGCTGTCAGACACCTCTCCAAAGCACTGAAGACCAACAATGGCAATCTGGAGACTAAAGTATGTCTGCTTTAGACCCTGGTCTTTGGAATTACTTGCTATGTTTCAGAAAGCTGGACAATGACTAGGGATGATAGAAAGAGAACAGATACCTTTGAGCTGTGGTGCTGGAAAAGAGTATTGAACATACCATGGACTGCTAGAAGAACAAACAGGTTTGTCCTGGGGAGGGTGAAACCAGGCTGCTCCCTGGACACAAGGATTCTGAAGCTTTGTCTGACATACTTTGGACATGTTTCAAGAAGACACCAGTTTTGGAGAGGGAAGTCATGCTTGAGAGGGTGGAGGGACAGTGCAGGAGAGGAAGACCCTCAGTGAGATAGATTGATCCAGTTGCTAGGGTAATGGGAGTAGGTGGGTCAGAGGCAATAAGACTGGCAAGGGATAGGGTAGGGTGTAGGACTGTTGCACACAAAGTCACTAGGAGATGTAAGTACGTCGATGGCACATAACAAAAACTGCAATATACATAAGATAGTCTTGGCCTTATTTCCACTGGTATCGTCTTTCAAATAGATTTTTCTCTGGAGATTGATAAAAATAAAATTAAAAATAAAAGATTATGATCAGTTTGCCATTCCCAGGAGATTTGGTTCAGTAGGTAAAAGGGATGAGCCTTGATAGCTATATTTATAACACTGATTTTAAAAATCAATTCATTGCCATTAAGTCAATTACAACTAATAGTTGACTCTCCAGTGAGTTTATAGAGACTGTAAACTATGTGGGAGGAGGTAGTCTTTCTTTCTTCCATGGGGCAGCTGATGGATTTGAACCAGTGGCCTTTAAGTTAGCAACACGATTCCTTACATATTATATCACCAGAGCACCCTGTAACACTGTTTAGGATAGTTTAAATTTATTTTTATCTGAAAACTATAATATTTCACTTTGCAAGCACGAGCTAAGGTATAATATTTTTTAAAAGAGGCCAGTCTTACTGGAATATCATAGTTAAGTAATTGGTTAAAAGATGTTTACCTGCATTTTCTTTACTATGAGAAACCATTTGACTATATGGATCATAAAACTTTGTTGAAAACATTTTAAGAACTACATACCAGAGTATTCTATTGTGCTCCTGTGGAACCCACAAAAGCAGTCATTTCAAGAGAATAAGCGGATAGTGTGAAGTTTAAAGATAGGAAAGATGTCTCAGTAGTGTATCTTTATAACTAGCCAGTACATAAAACTCAAGCCCATTGCTGTTGAGTTGGAGCTGATTGATAACTGGCTTTCCAGCAGATTTTCAGAGATGCAAATAGCATAAATGAGGATTTTCCATCTCTCTCCTGTGGAGCAGTTGGTAGATTTGAACTACGCATCTTTTAGTTGGCAGAACAATTGTCTGTCCACCATGCCTCCAGAGCTCACTTATCAATTCATAGACTGAACAAATAATCCAAAAGTTGTACTGTATGAAGAAGAATATGGCAAAAGGATTGGAGGAAAGCTCATCCACAACATGCTGTATGTAGAGACACAATCTTGCTTGATGCCACTTTGAGGAATAAGGCATGCCTAACCCCAGACTTGTTTTATTCCCCCAATCACCTCATTTGCATGTTATGCTTGTATTGAATAAAGATTAAAATAAATTTGTATCTTTTCATGAAAATGATGGTGAAGAATAGTGATTGTATCATAGATTGTCAGAAGAGTAAAGAAATTTGTCTTAGAAGAAATGCAGCCAGTATGTTCCTTAGAAGCGAGAATGCTGAGACTTCATCTAATGTGCTTTGTTGATTGTGGTATTGGGTTTATTGTTCAAAATAACACGCTTAGTCATTGATTAAGGGAGCTAGGTGGCCTAGTGGTAAGAAACTGTGCTACAATTGTAAAGGCATGTGGTTTGAATCTCTCAGCTACTCTCAGTAGGAGAAAGATGGGCAACCTCATCCCATGTGATTTATTGCTTCTGAAAACTGCTGTAGGGTCAGCTATGAGTCAGGTCTGACTGCACAATACTCAGCAACAACAGTCATTGATTGCCTTTGATCTTGCCACAAGGTTGGGTGGGAATATATGAATAGAGTGTGTTAGTTTATCCACTAGTGAATTAGCTAAACTCACCATTAAACTGTGTAGATTTAAGAGCAGAAATCGGGAATCTCAGCATCAATTCTGAAGAAGCAGGAGCATATATTCTTAAGGGTCGAAGAGTCCTGCATAACTGAGATGGAGACCTAAAGGAACAGCAGCAGCCAGCAGCCTCGGCAGAAAACCAGAAACTCACCCAAGACAGAGGCAAAGGCCTTTACTTAAGAGCTTCTGGAGGACTGACAGGAGATACCATAAGTGGTAGGACTAAGAGAACTTTTTGACACTGGCCTAGACTGTAAGGCTGAGGGCCAGATGGCCTGTGGCTATGTTTGAGAAGTTGTCAGGACTGTATCTTGTTGCAATCTGAGTTTTAGCCTGTTAACTTACCAAATAAACCCCCAAATCATGAATACGGTTCTGTGCAAATTGTCAGCTATAGCTGTTTCAGACCCATGAAAGCAATAGGATTGGTATTAGAGGTGCAGAAGCATGTTGGATGCATGTCTGACCTCACGGGAATTGGGTTTGTATTGTGGATGCTGTTGCTGGGGTAGATCCCCCTTGCAAAGTTAGTAGCCGTGAGAGTTGTCCATTCCCATGCCTCCCTTGCTCTTCACACAGACATGTCATCAGCAGGGAGTAGTCACTAGAAAAAAAAATATTATGCTTGGCAAAGTAAAGCATAAGTTGAAAAAAGGACTCTCAATGAGATGTTTTGACATAATAACTGCAACAATGGCCAATGGCATCAGACACAGCAATGTTTGTGAGAATGGCAAAGGACCAGACGATATGTAGGATTGATATGAATTAGCAACCCCTAGGTGGCACCTAACAACAGCAACAACAAGCTGTTTTCCTTAATATTGAAACTGTTTTGTCTAATGTCTAATTTACTGTATATAACAGGTAGAAATTAATCGACTGAACTATTTTTTGTTGACATATAATAGCATAAAAGGAGCTCTGGTGGCTTAGTGGTTAGGAATTGCACTGCCATTGCAAAGGTATATAGTTTGAATCCGAAAGCAACTCTGTGGGCGAAAGCTAGACAGTCTCTTTCTGAGCAATTTACTGCCTCTAAAAACGCACAGGAGGTTAAGTCATGGGTTGGTTCAGAGTTGTTGATACACAATAACAACATAATCATTCATGCCAGTTAAATTGTATGTACTGATTCTGTAGTAAGAATTTATATTCTTTTTAGCCTAATGTTTGACAATTCCTTACATTTTGAGAATTGTTCTACTGCAGGTACTTCTATGATACCAGGCTACCATCTTTACAGTATTGGAAAGTGTGTTTTCCCAGACCCCCTTGGAGTGAGTGCACAGGATTAACAGAGGATTACTACAGTGAAACTATTGTCTCTTATTTATGGCCATTCTGGGTAGGGTGTTCTAATTCTTCCAAAAGGGATTGGCTAGCTGGACACAATCTTGCAAAGGACTAGTTGACTGGTACACAAATAGAATACATACACAAATACAAAACTACTGAATAGCATTTAGTTACCATAGAAGGAGTGGAGGAGTGAGCAGTTTGGTAAATTTGTGGTTGACCTGCCATGACTATGCCTTGAACCTGATTAGGAGCTTATTCATAAACAGCCATTCTAAGAGCGGTTTTTAGAGGTGCACTGAAGAAACGTACAAAAAGATATTGCACTAAAAGGTGGTGGGAACCACAAGATAGGCAGTTCCAATGGTTCTCTCTGGTTCACAGAGAGAGAGAGCAAAACACATTAGCTCAGCTTGAGGGATACTTGCTAGCAGAACAGGGTGCCATGGCACACTCATCATGAGAGCCAAAAGATCTGTACCACTTTTCAGAACAGAACAGAGGCCCAGGAAGGCCAAGCAGCAGAGGTGAGGCTCAACATAGTCCAACAGCAAGGCAGATGTCTCTGAACTCTTGCACCCTTCCAAATTGTGTGGTATAGCTGAAGAGAGAGAGTAGTGCATGGAGAAGAAAAGGATCTGCCAGTAAGACTAAAAGAAGTCAAGAAAACTGCTGTTGAATGCTATCCTAAATAACTAATAGCACCCTGTCTCCTAAATTGTATCCTTTTACTTCTAGTTGACTGTAATTTTAAATTGACGTGGGTCATGGACTGTAAGTAGAGTCCATGAGTTCCATGAAGTGACTGGAGCACAATGTCAAACTCAATGAGAGAAAGAAGAGGGCTAAGAGGAAGGAGATTAGTAGATAGTAGTGAGATAACGACATGATGCTTCTCCAGCAGGCTGAAGAAGTCTGGAAATCTTCAACATCTACCTCAAAGAAATACAATTTGTTTTGGTTTCTATTAAACAATTTGTTTAGTGCACATATGTCCAAAGTTCAGAGGAGTTATCCTTGCACAATTTTAAATAATGACCATTTGTTGTTGTTGTGCACTGTAGAGTTGGAATTGACCAATATCTGACCCTCTGGCAGGTTTTTGGAGGCAGTTTTTCACACAGGAGGAGGGTGATTGCCCATCCTTCTCCCACAGAGCAGTTGGTGGGACAGCTGGTGTCCTCGAACCCTGTGCATTCAGAATTGCAGTGCAGCTTCTTACTTCGAGGCCACCAGTTGAAGCCCTATTTACAGTCTCTCCCAATCAGTACATCATAGTAGACTCTGAATTAATGACACAAAAAATAGGGTATAGCCTACACTGGTAATGCAGCAATGAAAACAGTTGCTTTATCCATTTCCCACTGGTAGCAGGGGTTAGTACTTTAAACTCAGATATATTATTTTTTTTTCAGGGCTTTTGTGTCAGAGTGTTTACCCACAACTGGTAGTACTGTAGCTTCTCAGATCATTTTTGAGCTTTGATTTTGGATACTGATTCTATCATGAAGATTCCTAATGTGGCTTTACTCACTCCTGGAGATTTGGGAAGCTGCTTAATATCATATAGTATGTTCTTTCTAGGCTCAAATTAGCAGGACCTAATCTCTGATACTTGAATGTAAACAAAAATAAATAAAAAAGAAGGAAATAAAAATATTAGTAGTTGCTGTTATTATGTACCATTGACTATTAGTTATAGCAACTGTATGAATAATGGCTCTGAACTTGCCCTATCCTGAGTGAACTTCACCATCTCAGACACACCAGTTTTCATTTTAACTGTCGGTGTCAATCCAGCTCATCTACGGTCTTCACCCTCTGAACTGACCCTCCACCTTTCCAAGCATGATGTCTTTCTCCAAAGACTGGTCCCTCCAGGCAACATGTCCAAAATATGTGAGATAGAGTTCAGAACCCTTGCCTCCTAGGGACAAATTGGTTTTACCTTCTCTAGGAGAGAACTATTTGTTCTCTTGGCAGTTCGTGCTATGTTCAATACTTTTCTGCAGCACCACAACTCAAAGGCATTGATTCTTCTTCTGTCATTCTTATTCATTATTCAGCTTTCAGATACATAGCAAGTTATTAAGAAGACCACGGTCTGGATAAAGCACACCTTAGTCTCTTAAATGAACTCTTGCTCTTTAAACTCTGGAGAGATACTTGACAGCTGATTTTCCCAATACAACCTGTATTTCGACTGCTAGAGAGGGTGAGATCAGGCTGCTTCTCTGAGGCCAAGGATTCTGAAGCTCATTCTGATATACCTTGGGTATGTTGGAAAGAGGGAGCCCTCCTTGGAGAGGGACATCATGCTTGGAAGGGTGGAGGGACAGCACAAGAGTGGAAGACCCTGGATGAGATGGATTGACTCAGTGACTAGGGTAATGGGGGTAGGTGTGTCAGAGACAATGAGGTTGGCTCAATTTAGAGCAGGGTTCAGAGCTGTTGTTCATGGGGTCAGTATGAGTCACAAGAGGCTCAATGGCACATAACAACTACAAGAATGCCAAGATTGTTGATTGTGGATCCAACAGAAATATGAGCAGTACACCATTAATCCTCAACAATATTATAGTCACTATGTTCTAGGCCATAACTTGCCATGATCCACGAAGTAGAATGCAATTGCATAAGCAATAAAGCATAAATAGCCACTTTTTAAAATTTTATTTACTTTCAGCCAAGATCATCCTGACATCCATAGAGATATCTCTGGGTGCTATGGCCTCTTATAAATACTACTTGAACTTCTGGCAGTTCCCTCTCTATGTACTCTTCTTCTAGCTGTTTTATAGATCTCCTTTCTTGGAAATAGGAAAAATATGGACCTTTTGCAATTAGCTGGTTAGACAACTGTCCTACAAATTTCCTGGCATAAACTGGTGAGTGAACCAAGGGCTGTATCTTCAATTGCAACAAGTCTATTGGTTTCCCATATATACCTGGGGCTTTATTTTTTGCCAATGCCTTCAACGAAGCTTGAACTTCCTTGTTCATGACCATTGGCTCCTGTTTATATGGTACTTCCTGAATTCTTTCAGTGTCAATCAGTTCTTTTTGGTACAGTGGCTCTGTGTATTCTCTCCATCTTCTTTTGGTACTTCTTGGGTCATTCAACCTATTGCTCATAGCATCTTTTGAGATTATGGATTGAGACAAATTTATTTATCAGTTCTCTCAGCTTGAGAAACGTCAAGGAAATTATTCCCTTTTTTTCCAGTTCCAGTTCTTTGCACTTCCCTTTACAATATTTTGTTCAGTCTTCTTAAGCTGCCCTTTCAAGTCTTCTGTTCTTTTTTTACATTAACATATTTCCCCATTGTTTTGGCTTCTCAATGCTCTAATTCAGTTTTCATACTCTCTTCTGATATCCATTTTATTATTGTTATTGGATTTTTTCCCTCCTATGTCTTTGTAATGATCTTTTGCATTTTCATGGATTATATCCTTGATGCCATCCCATAATTTAATTAGTCTTTAATCATTGTTGTTCAATGCTTCAAAGTTGTTTAGGAAGTGGATGCCATGCCTTTTTCCAAACTTGTCACAGTGTGCTATTGTTGTTATGTGCCATTGAGTCACATGTGATACATAGCGACCTTATGTACAGCAGCTCTGAACCCTTTCCTGTCCTGAGCCAGTCTCACTAATTCTGACACACCAACCATGTATCTAATTAATTACTTTTATGTTATATGGAGGAGTGGCATCCACTTACATAATAGCTTGTCTCTGGAAAACCTATGAACCTGGAGAGAGGATGAAAGGCACCCAAGTGTTGAGGACTCTCCTTCATAGGGTTGCTATGAGTTGCCTGCGACTCGACGGCACTTAACAACAACAACAACAATATTAATAACAGTTTGATAATTCCCACATTTCACATTGGCTGTCTTCCAGCTGGTTGACCAGTCTCCTGTCCTCCAAATAACCTGTCATAGACCAGTGTTCATGTCCAGAGCTGCAACTGTTAGTTGAAACACGTCAGTTGATATCCCATCAATTTCTGTGGCCATTTTTTTGCTAATGTCTTTACTGTAGCTTGAACTTCCTCTTTCATTACCAGTGATTCTTTATCATTTGGTACTTTCTGAAATATTTCTATGTCAGCTAAGTCTTTTTGGCACAGTGATTTTTGTATATTCCTTTCAATGTATAATGAAGCTTCCTGGATTTTGCCCATAGCATCTTGCAACTCAAGGCTGGAATTTGTTTTTCAGTTCTTTCAACTTGAGAAATTTTGAGCAATTTTTGGGAAATTTTCTATTCTCCAAATCTAGATCTCTGCCCATTCTATTATAATATTTTGCTTTGTCTTCTGGAGCTGTCTTTGAAATCTTTTGTTCAGCTCTTTTACTTTAACATCTCTTCATTTTGTTTTGGTCTATTGATGCTCTGATGCATTTTTCAAGGTCTCTTCTGACATCCGTTCTGTTGTTACGGTTTGTTGTTGTTGTTGTTTTCTTTCTGTCTTTGTAATGACCATCTGCTCTCTTCACAGATGATCACCTTGGTGTCATCCCACAACTCATCTGGTGTTTGATTACTGCTATTCAGTGCTTCAAATAAATTTTAAGATGGTTTTTAAATTCAGACAGAATAGACTTAAGATCATACTTTGGATTTCATGGACTTGATTTCATTTTCTTCAGCCTCAATTTCTTCTTGTACTTGAATAATTGATGGTCTTTCCACAGTAAGCACTTGGCCTTTCAACTGCTGATAATTGAGCTTCTCATATTAATTCTTCCACATATGTAGTCAATCTGATTTCTGTGCAGCAGGTCCATGTGCAAAGTCACCATTTCTATTTTATTAAATCATTGAATGTACAAAATTTGATCGTTCCATTTTTGTCACCAAATATGTTCTTTCTGGCAACCATTCATTCTTCATTGTTTCCACTTTTGCATTCTAGTCATTAGTAATGCATCTTATTCCATGTTTGGTCCTTTCTAGACTACAAAATATGGTAAAAATCATCTATTTCCTCTTCTTTGGCTTTAGCTGTTGTGCATATATTTGAATAATAGTCATATTAACAGGTCTTCTTTTTATGCATATGAATAATATCCTATCACTCCAGCTTTGTACTTCAGAATAGAATCGGATCTTTTTTTTTTAGGTGACATCTTCTTTATTGACAGCATCAACAGAATATTCATGGGAGAAGGACAGATAGGTGACAATGAGCCACCATCAAACATCCAACTCAGTCTTATGTTAGTGTCCTGTCATGCCCTCCACCCCTTACGTGATGACAATCAGGGAATTCCAAGCAGACACAGTCTGATTCTCATCACCCCTAGTTGGTGCCTGAGAGTAACTTCAGTGCGTACCATTTTAGGTGATAAGCTAAGATACAAAAAGGATGGAAATGTAATAAGTTATCAGGCCCAATCAATTGCCTTAGTATCATTAATTTTCATCTTTAAGCATCTTACTTAAGAGCTTTATTAGAGCTATAAGCTCAGGGTTCCAACCACAAGCATCACTGTTTATAGGCTTTAGACTTGTTTAGCTCTTTCAGAGTGTTCTACATGTATTCAAAAGGCCCTATGTTGTCCAGATAATGCACAAAGTATTTTTTAATATTGACCTTCTCAGTTCTCTGACACAGGATATTCTATACCTGGATTCTTTTAGGTCTTGACAAAATAGGATGTAAGGTAGGAAAGGGGATTTTTCCTTCTGTTAAATCTTCACTAAAGTTCCTGTTTTTATTGTATTCTTTGGAGTGTAGGTTTGCATAATCATCCCTAATCTGGAAAAAGTGCCCAAGTGTATGAGGCAGTTGCTTTATATCTTCTTTGTAATCAGAAAACACCAGCAGAGGATGCACAGCTGACTCAAACAGCCTGCCTATCCTCTGCAGCACCATAGCTTTGTACTCCTCTTCCATGGGACACAAGTCATTGTCTCTCCAGTAGATGTCCAGACCTTTATCCTGGTGAAGTTCTAAGAGTTGGTGTGTAAAATGCCTCAGGGCCTCTGGGTGGTCAAAGTCAAGACTTTTTCTAGCCTAAGGAAATACATATAATTAACTGAACTGATGACAGATGAATTTCCTAAATGCTGTGTGCCACGGGAAAGCTATGCGGAAGTTTCGAGTTATCTTCAATGTCATTAATAAGTAAACTGGCATTGTGATGTCATCAATGAGTAAACTGGCATTGTGCAGCATTTCTGTCACGTCAGTGATGATCTGTAGTTTTGTCTTCTGGAACTTTCAGCCAATGATTAAAAGCCTGTGTAAGTTTGGTTCTCACTTGCTTAGCTAGCCATTGGATTGAGTACATGTAGAGTTCTAAAAGAATTCTTCGGACTGTTCCTGGACACTTTTCCATTGTTTCTAAAATTCAAAGCTGGTGCTTCAAAGATGCTGTCACAACTTGCCCTGGATGGATCTGGGAGTAACTGTCAAATTTATTTTTTTAAACTATGAATGCAACATATTCTTCGCCTGTTTTTCTTTCTCAGCATAGTATATCATGTGATTGCCTGATTCAAAGTGGCCAAAGACAGTCTATTTCATCTCACTTAATACCTAGAGTATAGATATTTATGTGTTCCTTTTCATTTTTCACAACACTCAAAAGGTAAATTATATTAGAAAAAGCTGTTGTCCAGGATCTATTTATAGAGTTAATGAACAAGAGCATTAATTTAAAGACTAAGGTGTGCCTGACCCAGACCAATACCTTCATATGCATGAAAATGGTTATTTTCAATAGTTTCATATGACAGAAGAATTAATACCTTCGAGCTGTGGTGTTGGAAAAGAGGGCTGAAAATTCTATGGACTGCCAAAGAACAAATAAATATGCCATGGGTTGTCAGAAGGTCAAAAAAAAGAAAGAATAATGAATACTGGGGGGGGGGGACATAGATGGCAGTATTCAATTAAAAAATGTAAGTATACCTTTTATATATTGCTATTGGCATCTTTAAGTTGTCTCTGACTCAAAGAGACCCTGTGTACAACATAATTGAAATTGTGTCCAGTCTTCAAAATCTCACCTGTTCTTAAGTCTGTTGCAGTTACTGTGTTAATCCATCTCATTGTGGCTCACCTCCTTCCACAACCTCCTTTTCTAAGGAATAGTCCATCCTGACAATATGGTCAAAGTATGCAAAATTAAGTTTTACCATCCGTGTCCCTTAGAAGCATCATCTATACTTCTTCCAATACAGCTGTGTTTGTTCTTTTGTCAATATATATAGAATATTAAATACTCTTTGACCATACCACTACTCAGTAGCATCCATTTTTCAGTCTTTCTTATTTCTTGTTCAGTTTTCATGTGCAATGAAATCACTGAAATAATAAGACTTGGTTCAGGGTCACCTGAGCCTTTTAAACTGGCATTCTTGCTGATAACATTTATCACTACATTTATTCTATATCGGTGCTCTAGGGGTATATTGCACAAGGAGCTACTCTGATAACCCGAAGACCATGGCTCACATGATTGGAATCCACCAGCTGCTCTGCTATTTACTATCTTAGAAACTCAGTGGTGGTTTAAGTCAGTTACATTTTGCTATATGCTATAAGTCAGTTGTTGCATCTTGATGATGAGAGAAAGATTGTTTTAGGAACTCTGATAGGGTTGTGAGTTTACTGTTGGTCTACAAATGACAGGTCAGTAGTTCAAATCCACCATCAGATCCTCAACAGAAAGATCAACAGTCTCCTCCTACAAAGAATTACAACTTTAGAAGTTCAATAAAAGGCCCACGTAATTTGGAACAGACTAGACAAGGGGATTCGGCTTGAGTTTTATTGTTATAAGTCTCACTTAGCACTTAATGACCACTGATTGAAGTCTCGTCACTTCTATTTTTGTACACAATTATTCTCAGTATTATCCTACAAGATTTTAAAACAAGAGGAAATCTTTTAGAAAGTCTATGAAGCCCTTCTTTCCAAAACTTATTGAAAAATAAATCTTTAATGTCTTTTTTATTAATGAGTATCTCAGACAGACACCTCTTCTTTAGAAAGAAAGCTGCTGGTTCTTTTGATTATTTTCCTTTTTATAATACTTTTATTTTGTTCACATTCTCATAGAAGCCAGAGAAAGTCAATACCATAAGTCGATGTTTGAGAACAATCATAAGTCCAGGGCATCTCACGGGTCACATAAGAGTTCTTCCAGTATGTGAAGGACATTGTAAGTCAGAATTCAGAACAAGCCTCTATTAATTCACAATTTATCTTTGGTCATCCTTGGCTCCACCTAACATTATTCTTCACAGTCAAAACAATACACTTCAAAGTAGATGATTTATTTGGTAAACTATTGTAGTGGCCTAGAGTTTCTTCTTAAGAGAAAACAAATGTAAAGAGCAACAAAGACAGATCAGAAGAAATTTGACAACAGACTTACATAGTTCATGTACATATGCTTGTGCTTTTAATTCAGTCTTTGTATTCTACTGGGCATGTATTGGGTTCATTTGCAAGACAAAACAGAGGATTTATCGCATTTATTTCATATGAGGGAAATTGAATATATGATTTTTACCTTGTTATTATTGTTTTGATGTGTCATTGAGTCACCAGCAATTCATTACAACCCTGTGTACAATAGCTCTGAAGCTTGCCTTATCCTAAAGGAGTATCTCTGACTCCGACAGACCTACTCCAATCATCTCAATTATTGTGTCAATCTGTCTCATCTGGGGTCTTCTTCTTCATTCTCCCTCCACATTTCCAAGCATGATGTCCCTCTACAGAAACTGCTCCATCCAGGCCACATGCCCATTATATGTGAAAAGGAGTGGAAAAATCCTTGCCTTCAAGGATCAGCCTGATCTCACCCACTCCAGGATAAATTTATTCTCTAGGCACTCTATGCTATGTTAAATACTCTTCTCCAGCAGCACAACTCTAAGACATCAATTCTTTTGTCATCTTTAGTCATTTTCCAGCTCTCCGATACATAACAAATAATTGAAAATACCTTGGTATGGATCAGGCAAACCTTAGTCCTGAGACTGACATAATTATTCTTTAGCACTTTGGAGAGGTCCTGGACAGTAGACTTCCCCAAAATAATATATCTTTTTATTTCTTGAATGAATAATGCCAAGAATGATAATAGTGGAGCCAAGTAAGCTGAAATGGAAAACAACCTCAATCTTCTCCATCTATCATGGTGCTGCCAGTTGGCCAAGTGGTAAGAATCTTTGTCTTCTTGATATTGAGCTTTAGTCCATACTGAAGACTAGAGTCCTTGATCTTCTACAGAAAATGCCTCAGGTTGTCCTCAGTTTCAGCAAGCAAGGTTGTGCCTTCTGCATAGCATAGGTTGTTGACAAGCCTTCCACCAATTCTAATGCCACATTCCTCTTCACAAAGTCCAGCCTCATGAATGATCTTGTCCACATACTTACTGAAAAGGATATAGAGTTCCAGTTTCTCTGCAACCTCACCAGCATTTATTGTTTTCTGTTCTGTTAAATTTTACAGAAATTTTATTCTTACGGTGGTGAGATGATATCTCATAGTTGTTTTGATTTGCATTTCTCTTAGAGCTAGGGATTTTGAACATTTCTTCATGTGCTTGTTCACCATCTGAATGTCTTCTTTGGTGAAGTGTCTGTTCATATCCTGTGCCCATTTTTCAATTGGGTTGTTTACCTTTATCTTCTTGTGGTGCTCGAGTATTTTATAAATTCTAGATATAAGTCCCTTATCTGACATGTCATTACTAAATATTTTTCCCATTCTGTGGCTTCCCTTTCTACCCTATTGGAGAAGTTTTGAATGTGCATAGGGATTTGATTCTTAGAAGGTCCCATTCATCTATTTTATCCTCTCCTCGTAAATTTTTCAGGATGCTTGGAAGACTGTTTATGTTGTGGATTAAGGTTTCTAGAGTTCTTCCAACCTTTTCTCTAATGAAATTTATAGTCTTGAGTCTTGCTTTCAGTCCTAGGTCCATGATCCAATTTGAATTGTTTTTTGTGTATGGAGTGAGGTATGGATCTTGCTTGAGTTTTCTACAGATAGTTTTCCAATTTTGCCAGCACCGTTTGTTAAAAAAGCTATCATTTCCCCACTTAAATTATATCACAATCAACACTCTTGGCACCAGCAGCCAGGAAATTGAAAGACATATTGCCATGGGAAAGCCTGCTGTTAGGAACCTCTCTAAAGTACTCAAGAGCAACGGTGTGTCTCTGGAGACAAAGGTGCGTCTGGTACAGGCCATGCTCTTTGTAATCACGTGTTATGCATCAGAGAGCTGGACAATGACCAAGGAGGATAGAAGGATAATTGATGCTTTTGAGTTTTGGTGTTGGAGAAGAGTGCTGAAGGTGCCATGGACTGCTAAGAAAACAAACAGATTGATCCTGGAGAGGGTTAAAGCTGGCTGCTCCTTGGAGGCAAGGATTTTGAGGCTTTGTCTGACATACTTTGGTCATGTTGTAGGGAGAGACAGGTCCTTGGAGAGGGACATCATGCTTGGGAGGGTGGAGGGACAGCACAGGAGGGGAAGGCCCTCTGGGAGATGGACTGATTTGGTGACTGGGGCAATCGGGATGAGTGTGTAGGAGGTAATGAGATTGGCACAGGACAGAGCAGAGTTTAGAGCTGTTGTACATAGGGTCACCATGAGTCGCAAGTGACTTGATGGCACATAACAACAACAACAACAAAATATGATTTCATATCCTGTCAAAATCAGTTGACGATACGTAGATGGACTGATTTCCATATTCTCAGTTCTATTTTTTTGATCTATGTGTCTGTCATTTTACCAGTACCATGCTGCCTTTGATCACGGCAGTGTAGTAGGATTTGAAATCAGGGAATGAGATGCCTTCTACCTTGTTTCTCTTTTTAAGGAGTGCTTTGCTTATTCAGGTCCTCTTTCTATTCCTAATGAAATTGGAAATTGCCTTTTCCATCTCGTTGAAGAATGGAATTGGTATTTGTATTGGGATTGCACTGAACATGCAGACTGCCTTTGGTAGTACTGACAATTTCATGATATTGAGTCTTCCTATCCAAGATCAAGGTATATTCTTTCATTTCTCCAGGTGTCCTTTTGTTTATTGTAGTAACGCTTTGTAATTTTCTTTGAATAGATCCTCTGCGCATCTGGTAAGATTTATTCCCGAGTATTTAATCTTGTGATTAGCTATTGTGATGGGTATTGTTTTTCCTAGCTCCAGTTATGTATTCTCTTTGCAACCACTCTGGAAGGTAGTATGGTGCTTTCTCAAAAAGTTGGAATTAGAAATATCATTTGACTCAGTAGTTCCACTACTGGAAATATACGCTAAAGAAATCATAACTGCCTTCCAAGCAAATATATGCTCATCCATGTTCATTGTGTCTTTGTTCACAATAACAAAGAGCTGGAAAAAACACAAAAGCCCGTCAACAAACGAATGGCTAGAGAAACTTTGGTATATTCACACAATGGAATTCTATGCTGTATCAAAAAAGAAAGAACTGATGAAATACAAAATTGGTGATCCTGGTGGACCTTATGCTGAGTGAAATATCTCAGGCATTAAAAAAAAAACAAACCAAAAAAACAAACAACCCACAAAACAACAACAACAAAAAAACACCAAACCCAAATACTGAATACTGCCAATGTTGCAAAGCAGAACTGACATCAGAGTTGGGGGAAATCTAAGGGGGTATAAATAACGTGTATTGCACTGAAACAGATGAGGGAGAGAACTGTTTAGGAGGAATATATGATTTGGTATGATTGTCATGACAACAGTCCAGAATGAAAGCTGCATAGTGGAGTGGAATGGAGGGAGCATTGTATAATAATTTCTTTTTTTTTTAACTTTTCAAAGAGAAAAGTGAACCCTGGGGTGGGGAGAATTGGGTAGGAGGGAAAGTGTGCAACAATGAATGAATTCATATCCAATGTTTCTGTAAACTTTCATTAAAAGAAAAAAAAGAACATGAAAAGAACTCTAAAAACACAATAATAACCAAATTTTTGGATTTTTTTTTTGTGGTTTGGTTTATTTATTTTAAATGTACATAGGCAGGATGCATCCCTGATGTATTCCTTTACTGATTTTGAATGATGCAGTGTTTCCTTACTCTGCTCTGGTGACTGCTTTCTGGTCCAAGCATAGGTTTCACTTGAGTACAATCAAGTGTCCTGAAATTCTCATTCTTTTCAAGGACCACAATTTCTTGTGATCCACACAGTCAAATGTCTTCGCATAGTCAGTGAAGCACAGACATTTCTCTGGCATTCTCTGCTCTGAGCCAAGATCCATCTGACATTGGCTATGATGTCTCTAACAACACACCCTCTTCTAAACCCAGCTTGTATTACTGGTAGTTCCCTGTTAATGTACAGTTCCAGTTGTTTTGGGATAATCTTCACCAGAATTTTCTTGTGTGATTTCAACACTTTGTTGTTGTTATGTGCCGTTGAGTTGCTTGCGACTAATAAAGACCCGATGTAGAACAGAACCTAAATCCTGCTCTATCCTGTGCCAATCTCACTGCCTCTGACACAGCCATCCTGATTACCCCAGTCACTGAATCAATCCACCTCATGGAGGGTCTTCCCCTCTTGTGCTGTCCCTCCACCCTCTCAAGCATGATGTCCCTCTCCAAGGACCTGCCCTTGCTTACAACATGTTCAAAGTATGCCAGACGAAGACCCAGAATCCTTGTCTCCAAGGATCAACCTGGTTTAACCCTCTACAGGTTAAATCTGTTTGTTTTCTTG
>NW_006400148.1:610839-612452 GCF_000299155.1 Elephantulus edwardii
GAATCTTTGTCTTCTTGACATTGACCCTCAATCCATACTGGAGGCTGCAGTCCTTGACCCTCTGAAGCAAGCATTTCAGGTCCTCCTCAGTTTCAGCAAGTAGGGTTGTATCATCTGCATAACAGAAATTATTAATAGATCTTCCACCAGTCCTGACACCACACTTCTCGTCATGGAGCCCAGGCTCTTGGATAATGTGTTCTGCATACAGGTTGAAAAGGTATGGAGATAGGACACATTCTGGGAGTACACCTTTCCCAATTTTGAACCATTCAGTGTTTCCCTGCTCTGTTCTAATGACTGCCTCTTGGTCCAAGCATAGGTTTTGCATTAGAACACTCAAGTGTTCTGGGATTCCCATTCTTCTCAGTCAGCCATAGTTTGTTATGATCCACACAGTCAAACATCTTTGCGTAATCAATGAAACACAGAAATACATTCCTCTGGTATTCCCTGCTTTTAGCTAAGATCCATCTAACATCAGCTGCAATATCCCTAGTACCACGACCCTTTCTAAACCCAGCCTGGGCTTCTGGCTGTTCTCTGCTGATGTTCTGTTCCAGTAGTTTTTGGATAATCTTCAGTAGAATTTTGAATGCTTGCGAAATCAATGGTATTGTTCTATAGTTTCCACACCCTGTTGGGTCACCCTTCTTTGGAATAGGAACAGAGATTTCTTCCAGTCAGTTGGCCAAGTGGTTGTTCTCCAGATTTCTTGGCACAGCTTGGTGAACACATCCAGGGCAGCATCTGTTAGCTGAAATACTTCAATTGGTATGCCATCTATTTCTGGGGCCTTATTTTCTGCTATTTCCTTCAAAGCAGCTTGAACTTCTTCCTTTATCACCATAGGCTCTTGCTCCTATGTTATTGAATTCTTCTGTGTCTGCCAGTTACTTTTTTTGTTTGTTTGTTTTTTTGTGCCAGTTACTTTTGATACAGTGACTCAGTATATTCTTTCCATCTTCTTTTAATACTTCCTGGATCACTTAATATTCTGTCTAAAGCATCCTTGATTATAGCAACTCGAGGTTTAAATTTGTTCTTCATTTCCTTGGGCTTAAGATATGCTGAGCGAGTTTGGCCCTTTTGATTTTCCGACTCTAGCTCCTTGCACGTTTCATTGTAATATTTTGCTTTGTCATCCCGTGCTGCCCTTTGGAATCTTCTGTTCAGCTCTTTAGTATCTTGAATTCTTCCTTGTGCTTTGGCTTCTCTGCACTCCAGTGCAATCTTCAGAGTTTCTTCTGACATTCATTTTGGTCTTTTTTTCCTTTTCTGTCTTTGCAATGACCATTTGCACTTTTCCTGGATGATACTTTTGACATCCGCCTACAACTCATTAGGTCTTCGCTCATTACTGTTCCAGGTCTCAAACCTGTTCCTGAGATGGTTCTGAAATTCAGGTGGAATGCACTCAAAGTCATATTAGTCATATTTTGGTTCCTATGGATTCTGTTTCATTTTCCTCAGCTTTTCAAGCTCAAGCTGAGGAGATGTTCAACTTCAGTTTGAACTTGCATATGAGTAGCTGGTGGTCTGTTCCATAATCAGCTCCTAGTTTTCACAGCTGATACTGAGTTTCTCCAGCATTTTTTTCCACAGATGTAATC
>NW_006400148.1:612631-626194 GCF_000299155.1 Elephantulus edwardii
CGATCAATCTCCTTCTGTAAAAGTTGGTAGAAATCATCTATTTCTTCTTCTTTGGCTCTGGTTGTTGGTGCATATATCTGAATGATAGTGGCATTCACTGGACTTCCTTGTAAGCATACGGCTATTATACTGTCACTCACAATTTTGTACTTCAAGACGGTCTAGAAATTACTTTTTTAACTATGAAAGCAACTCCATTTTCCCCCACCTTTTCATTTCCAGAGTAATATATCATATGATCATCTGACTCAAAATGTCCTATGCCAGTCCATCTCATCCCTCCAATGCCTAGTATGTCAATATTTATGTGTTCTATTTCTTTCTTGACAATATTGTATTGGCTTAAATTTAATGTTGTATTGAGAGATTTAATTAAAGTGGATTAAAAAGGAATATGCAAAAAGAGGAATATATTCCATTTCTAATTCACTACTTGTAAGAGAGAGTGGGTGGGTAGTAATGGGAGCTTTTTGGTTGTTGGGGTTTTTGTTATTTAATATAAGATTGTACATATGGGTGGATATTTCTGCTTACTAAGTTTTAATTAGAGCACCGAGAAGCCAAAGCTAAAGGAAGAAACCAAGAAATCAAAGAGCTGAGCAGAAAATTTCAAAAGGCAGCTCGGGACAACAAAGCAAGATACTATATAAAGAAATGTGCAGAGAGCTGGAATCAGAAAATCAAAAGGGCTGAACTCACTCAGTGTTTCTTAAGCTGAAGGGGTTGAAAAACAAATTCAAGCCATGGGTGGCAATACTTAAAGATAGTTTGGGTAGAATGTTAAATGATCCAGGAAGTATCAAAAGAACATAGAAGGAGTACACACAGTCACTGTATCAGAAGGAATTGGCTGACACAGAGGAATTTCATTAAATAACATATGAGCAAGAGCCTACGGTGATGAAAGAGGAAGTTCAAATTGCTTTGAAGGAATTGGCAAAAAATAAGGCTCCAGGAGTTGATGCCATACCAATGGATTTAGTTCTGTAAACAGGTGCTGCCCTGGATGTGCTCATTAAGTTGTACCAGGAAATCTGGAGGAAAGCCAGCTGGCCAACTGACTGGAAGAGTTCAATATTTGTTCCCATTCCAAAAAAAGGTGACCCAACAGAGTGTGGAAATTATCGAACAATATCATTAATATCAAATGCAAGCAAGATTCTGTAGAAAATTATACAAAAAAATTTGGAACAATATGTCAACAGAGAACTAAAAGATGTACAGGCTGGATTTAGAAGAGGTCAGGGTACTACTAGAGATATTATAGCTAATGTTAGATGGATCTTGGCCGAAAGCAGAGCATACCAGAAAAATGTCTATCTGTGCTTCAATGACTATACAAAGGCTTGCGACTGTGTGGATTACAAGCTGTGGCTGACTCTTAGAAGAGTGGGAATCCCAGTATATTTGATTGTGATAATGAGAAACCTATACTTGGACCAAGAGGCAGTCTTCAGAACAGAGCAAGGAGACACTACATGGTTCAAAATCAAGAAGGGGGTCCATCAGGGATGAATTTTGTCTCAATACCTTTTCAATCTGTATGCAGAACAGATCATCTGAGACACTGGGCTATATGAGGAGAAGTGTGGCATCTGGATTGGTGGAAGAGTCGTCAACAACCTGCGTTATGCAGATGACCCACCCCTGCTTGCTAAAACTGAAGAGGACCTGAAGTGCTTGCCGCAGAAGGTCAAGGACTGCAGCCTCCTATATGGACTGAAGCTCAACATCAAGAAAAGAAAGATTCTCACCACTGGGCCAATTGGCAGCATCAGTATGATTGGTGAAGAGATTGGGATAGTTAACAGTTTTGGTTTACTTGGTTCCACAGTCAGCACTCTTGGTAACAGTAGCCAGGAAATCAGGAGATGAATTACATTCAGAAAGTCAGCTGTGATGGACCTCTCAAGAGTACTGAAGAGTAACAATGTCAGGCTGGAGACTAAGGTGAGCCTAATCCAAGCTATAGTCTTCGTAATTATGTGCTATGCATCAGAGAGTTGGACAGTGAATAGGGATGATAGAAAGAAAATTGATGCCTTTGAGCTGTGGTGCTGGAGAAGAGTGTTGAATATAACATGGACTGCTAGGAGGACAAACAGGTTTGTCCTAGAGAGGGTGAAGACAGAATGCTCCTCAGAGTCAGGGATTCTGAAGCTTTGACATATTTTGGGAATGTTGCAAGGAGGGACTGGTCCTTGGAGAGGGACATCATGTTTGGCAGAGTGGAGGGGCAGCTCAGGAGAGGAAGACCTTTGATGAAATGGATCGATTCTATGATTGGGATGGTGGGAATGAGTGTGTTTGAGATGGCGAGGTTGGCACAGCATAGAACGGCATTTAGGGCTCTTATACATAAGGGTCACTATGAGTCGGAAGCGACTCGATGAAACATGACAAGAACAACAACTTTTAATACAAAAAAAAAATAAAATAAAACTTTCTATATTAGCCTAGCCATGTCACAAGATCCCAGAAGCTCTGCAAACTAACTTCTGAATGTACCTTAAATAAACTTTTAATAACAAAAATCTGTGTCAAGGCAGTTAATCACAAGGAAAGAGATTGCCCATCCTCTCCCACAGAGCAGCTGGTAGATTTGAACTGTACACCTTGACTTGCCCTAGGAATTCTTTACCACTTTCTGTAATCTCTAGTTCCATGAGAAAGGATTTGTTATTTTAAAGGACTCTCACCTTTGATACCCTAGGGTTTTTTAATATTCAGATAACATAAATTAATAAATTCTGAATTTAAGTCTTGAAATAGGCACATACTTTTCTTTCTTTTCTATTGTCCTAAGAGGTACAAAAAAGAAAAACAGAGACTAGAAAATATGACTGAATAAGTTTAGCCATCCAAACATGCTGAAATGAGTTGGTTTCTTTCAGAATCACATTTTGGCTAATTTTGTAACCTGAATTTACTTTCATCTATGACATTCTGTTGCCATGGACACTTTCTGTAAATACCAGTTTTTAAATTGTACTCCTTTAAGGGTCATTCACTTAATCTTCCTCTGTGTTCCTCTACCAGGGGTGAGGTACAGATCTAAAATAAATTGTCTAAAAGCTTAGATACATTTTTGTATAAATAACTGACAAGAAGTCCTTTGTAGTAGCCAGCAAGCAAAAGAGATCTTCTTTTTTATTCTTTGGCTTAAGTGGAAAAAAAAATCTTGAATATCAAGTATGTTTTAGTTCGAAAAGACTGGTGAGTAAGAAGTTGTGCTGCCTTCTCAGAGGCACATGGTGCAAATGCATCAGCTGCTCTGCAGGTAATCTGCTCCTCTATAATTTACAAGCTTTGAAAACCAACTGCATGGTCAGTTATAAGTTGATTCTAACTCAATGGCATTGGGTTTGAGATTTGATTTTATGTGTAAGAAGTAAAAGAAAATGTTCCAAACTTTAGGTCATGTTGTCCCTCAATTTTTTTTAATTTTTATTAATTTTAATGAACATTTACAGAGATTTTGGATTTCCATTCATTCATTGTTACACTTTTCTCCCAGCTCCACCCTTTCCCCCCCACCCCCAGTTCACTCTTCTCTTTGAAAAGTAAAAGTTTCTTCATTGATATATAATCCCCCGTTCAGGGTACACTCCACTGTGGAACCTTCATTCCAGACTCTTATGATAATCATAATACCCTATATTATATCGATTTTAAACTGTCAATCAATTTTTTAAACGATTGTGTAGGATGCAAGTCGTGCTAGTGCGAATCAGAAAGAAAACACTAAAATTATTATCATATGATATTAGTTTGTAGGAGATATATGAGTACAGTGCACATTTCAGTGTCTCTTCCAGAACAGTCATTTGATCCTGGAAACATGCTGATCATAAATGACATTCATTTTGACAGCCCTGAGCTTTGGAATTGTGGAGAGAAAAAAAAATACAAAACCCTGAACCTGGCATCAATAATAAAAGGAAAAAGTGATGAGGTTCCTGACCCCTTGGAAGACCAAGGTAGGTTCAGAAAATTATGTGTTCAGTGATTCACACCGGTGTACCTCTGCTTATTCTAAATTGACAGAATGAAAGAGACTGCTTAAACAAGGTCTAAGGAATCCTGATCCCTGAGTTCTGACAACACATGCTGTCTGTAATAATGCCAGAGAGGAAATGCCTGAGTTATATCATATTGGTTCATAGAAAACAACATAACTATGTTTCTCAAATTATACAAAAGAACATGGAAACTGCACTAGGTTAAAATCATAGCTATCTCTGGTACCATTTGTGCCTTTGTTACAAGTAGAAGAAAACAATGATTAACATTTTTTTACCCGAAAATCTTTCCGAAATTTGGACCAAAGGACTGACAATTTCAGAGCTTTGACAACCTTGTCCTTTTGGAAATGTGCTTCATTCCTTCTGCAAAGGCCACAACTCTTACAGCTGGGCTTTTAATTAGGTCTCTTGGGGGTCAATGGAAGAATGTTGGCTATGCCTGAGAGACTTTAATGGCAAAATGTAACTCTGAGTGAATTCATGTCAAAAAACATTTTGTGAGGTAAAAACAAGAAAGAGAAAGTACTCTTTCTTTCTAAACTTTATTTGTAATCGATATTCCTGAATTCTTTGTATAGTTTAGAAAATAAAATCTTGAAGAAAATTCCATTCTATTGACTACATCTAAAGTCCATCTCTGTAATCCAAAGCACTGATCATGTTCAAACTATTTACCTCATTAAGTGTTACAGTATTTCACCCTGATCATGCTCAAACTATTTACCTCACTAAATGTTACAGTAATGTAATATCAAATATTGATAAGATTATGGAGAACAAGTAGAACTCATACATTGTTTATGGGAGTTAAAAATAGTACAATAACTGCTTATTAATGATAAAAAGGTCCAGCATAAGCATATCCTTTAATCCAACAGTTTCATTTCTTGATATAGACTCAAGACAGAAGACATATTTTCCCAAAAAAAGAAAAGTGTTAAATTTATGACAGCCAAACACTGGAAGCACAAATCCATTGAAAGGAGAATAAGCAAAATGCTCTCTGCATGATAGCTTTAGCAATAAAAAGACCAAGCTAAAACAAATGCAAAGACATGTTTGAATGCTTAAAACAACCCTTGAATTGTATTGCTCAAAAGATCAACACAAGTACATGAAGTTTTGTATACAAATTATATGAGAATCTCAATATCAGATAAAGTTAAATATTGACAAAAAAAGTACAACTATTGATTATAGTGCTAAAGGCATTTAGAAAAAAAAGAATATTTCACAGTGATTAAAATATTCTCTCTATTGTTATAATAATGATGAATTAGTTTGTATATACATTTATTAAATGAATAAACAAGCTCCAAACTTAAGATATGAATGTAAACCAATATGAAATTAAAAATACAAGAACTCCAAAGTGTGTAAATTATATCTCAATTAAAGAAAGAGCTAGTGAATAAAAACCAAACAATTTTTTTTTCCCTAGGAAAACACTTGATTTTCATTGGTACACTTAGTTTGTTAAAAATTAAGTGAAAACATGTAAATAAAGATTCACATGTAATTTAAATAAATATAATGCACATACTAATGTGTTGTTTTTTATAAATATTACTAGGTATAACATTAGCCAAATATCAAATAATCATCCTCAAAACTATTTCCCTGCAGCTAAGGAAAGCACAAGTGAAAATAATATAGAAAGTAAAAGATAGCACAGGTCTTCTATAAATATCATCTTACCATCTGCTTTGCTGCCTTCTTCTATCAAGAGTTTCACAATGTTAAAGAATCCTTTCGCAGATGCCAGGTGGAGGGGCCTGTCTCCAACTTCACCACTTATATTTACATCAGCACCAAATTTCAGAAGGAGGCGGGCGACCTGAACAGTTCATTCATGTGAAATTGTTATCAAAGGTTAAAACAAAAGGTTAATATTGATATCAAAAGTTAAAAGAAAAGCTTACAGCAATATAAAAAAAGTTTATTATTGAGATTTTACTTAGGTTCTTTTTACCTATAAATATCAACATTTTCTAACAACTTATCTATCATCTATCTATCTACCATATATATATATATATATAATTTTGCCACTGAACATGAAGTCTAAAAATGGAGCAATTCCAGGAATCATTAATAAAACAGCTAAATTACATTGTCAAATCTCAAGGCTTTTCCATCATTCTGTCCTGACATGCTCAAAAATCATGCTCATGCAAGCAAGAAAGATACAACTAGCATTACACAGGAAAGCCCAAAGATTGAAACACTTTGTCTCTTGTTTTGAAATGGGAGACCTTCCCTATCTCCAATATCTAGAAATTCCTTTCTAAATTTGTTCTCAACCTCTTGTCTACGTGCCCTGGATTTTGTCATCTCCATCTTTCTAAGCCAGTCCTGGGATAGAAAGGAAAGATGTAGTTGTTTTAAATGAATCAATATCTAATCCATAATAATTTAGCATAGGGATATCTTACTCAAACTGCTAGAAGACTGGATAGTGGAACAAGAAGAAAAGATATGTGACATGAGATAGTAGTATTGGGACAATAGCTTTCTTTAAGCAATCAACATATTCTCAATTTACATTATAATGTACAGTTTTTGTTACTGCTTGTTTTCAGTTGAAAATCAGCTTAATATTAAGAGATTAACATTCAGAGATGTTGTTAAGTGTCAGAATCAGCTCTGACTCATAGCCCTCCTATGGACGACAGAATGAATCTCTGTCAGATTCTATTCTACCTTCATAATCTCTGCTGTGATCTCATGGTTGGAACTATAGTGTCACTCTAGATGTGTGATATTAAGAAAATTAATTCTTTTTAAAATAAAACTATTTTACCAAAACCATTTGAACCCATTCATTTGTGAAAAAAAGAATAATCAACTTACCTCATGAGTTGTTATGAAGATGAAGTGAGATTTGTTTAACGTGCATAGTATAAGAAATATTATTTACCATGTTGTTGTTCTTGTGTGCCATCAAGTCGCTTGCAACTCATAGCGACCCTATGTACAACAGCCCTAAACCCTGCTCTGTCCTGGGCCAATCGCACTGTCTCTGACACTCTCAACCCAATTACCCTAGTCACTGAATAAATCCACCTCATAGAGGGCCTTCCCCTTCTGCACAGTGCCTCCACCCTACCAAGCAAGATGTCCCACTCCAATGACTGGTCTCTTCTTACAAAATGTCCAAAGTGTATTAGACAGAGCCTCAGAATCCTTGCCTCCAAGGAACTGCCCGATTTAACCCTTTCCAGGATGATATTATTTACCATGTTGTTGTTGTTGTTACGTGTCATCGACTCGCTTGTGACTCATAGCGACCCTATGTACAACAACCCTAAACTCTGCTCTGTCCTGTGCCAATCGCACTGTCTCTGACACTCCCATCCCGATTATCCCAGTCACTGAAGCAATATCCAAGGACTGGTCTCTCCTCACAACATGTCCAAAGTACGTTAGACGGAGCCTCAAAATCCTTGCCTCCAAAGAGCCACCCGGTTTAACCCTGTCCAGGACAAATCTATTTGTTTTCCTAGCAGTCCATGGTATTCTCAATAATCTTCTCCAGCACCACAGCTCAAAGGCATCAATTCTCCTTCTATCCTCCTTGGTCATTGTCCAACTCTCTGATGCATAACAAGTGATTGTGAAGACCATGGCCTGTATCAAATGCACCTTAGTCTCCAGAGAGACACCATTGCTCTTCAGTACTTTGGAGAGGTCCCTAACAGCAGACTTTTCCATGGCAATGTGCCTTTTAATTTCCTGGCTGCTGGGGCCAAGACTGTTGACTATGGAGCCAAGCAAACTAATGCTGTGTACAATCTCAATCCCTTCACCATCCATCCTGATGCTGCCAGTGGGTCCAGTGGTGAGAATCTTTGTCTTCTTGACATTGAACCTCAGTCCTTATTATAGGCTGCAGTTCTTGACCCTCTGCAGCAGGTCCTTCAGGTCCTCTTCAGTTTCAGGAAGCAGGGTTGTGTCATCTGCATAAAGCAGATTGTTGATAAATCATCCACCAATCTTGACCCCACATTTCTCCTCATAGAGCCCAGCCTCCCGGATAATCTGTTCTGCATATAGGTTGAAAAGGTATGGAGATAGGACACATCCTTGGCATGTGCCCTTCCCAATTTTGAACTGTGCAGTGTTCCCTTGTTCTGATGACTGCCTCCTGGTCCAAGTATAGGTTTCACAGTAGAACGATCAAGTGTTCTGGGATTCCCACTCTTCTCAGAGTCAGCCATAGTTTGTTATGATCCACACAGTCAGACGCTTTTGCATAGTCAATGAAACACAGATAGACATTTCTCTGGTATTCCCTGCTTTCAGCTAAGATCCATCTAACATCAGCTACAATATCCCTAGCACCATGGCCCCTTCTAAACCCAGCCTGGACTTCTGGTAGTTCTCTGTTGATGTGCTTTTCCAGTCGTTTTTGGATAATCTTCAGTAAAATCTTGCTTGCATGTGAAATCAGTGAGATTCTTCTGTAGTTTCCACATTCTGTTGGGTCACCTTTCCTTGGGATAGGAACAAATATACATCTCTTCCAGTCAGTTGGCCAAGTGGTTGTTCTCCAGATTTCTTGGCACAACTTGGGGAACATACCCAGGACAGCATCTGTTAACTGAAATATGTCAATTGGTATACCATCTATTTCTGGAGCCTTATTTTTTGCCATTTCCTTCAAAGCAGCCTGAACTTCTTCTTTCATCACCAAAGTCTTTGGCTCCTAGGTTGTTTCATGAAATTCTTCTGTCTTCCAATTCCTTTCAATACAGTGACTCAGTATATTCTTTCCGTCTTCTTTTAATACTTCCTGGATCATTTGACATTCTGCAGAAAGCATCCTTGATTATAGCAACTCGAGGTTTCAATTGTTCTTCAGTTCCTTGAGCTTAAGATAAACTTAGTTAAGGTTATTCATTGTTTTAGAGTTACTGTGAAGACTGGTGACACTGTCCATAGAGAGTCTTGCTACTAATCCAAAGCCAGTGCCTCTCTGTGTTTTGAATCAAACATAATCTCTAATAGGTAAAGATGAGTACTTTCGTGTTTGATTTACAATCTCCCAAAGGATACTAGAGGGTCAACTATGAGTCATTACTGACTCTAAGCAATGAGAAAGAGAGAAAAGATGTGGATAAGTAGAAAAAAAAATCAGAATAACTCCTCAATAGTTTGCCTTTGTAAACTTACTTTTACCATTTTTTGTTTCACTTTAATATCAACTCTCTTACCAAAACCGATAGTTCAGGTCTTCATTGTATATAAAAAACTCTTTCTAAACTACCATAACTGTCTTTGAACAATCTTTTTCAAAATCATCTCTGACCAAAGTCAGTGGTGGTTTATTTGAGTCTTATTTTTCATGACAAGTTCACATAGAGGTTGTCACTTGTCATATCAATACTTAAGTTCCAGGCCCTTTTCTGGACTTGTGAATTATTTGGAAATACTTCTTTGGCATTTTTCCCCAATTTGAAACTTCATGCTCAAAAAGGTAGAGAGAGATAAAGTGACTAAACAAAAAAAGTTTTTCTGAGATTGTTTAAAGCAATTTCTGGTATTGTTTCAAATCTTTCCAGAACTTGCAAATCACCTAGGAACTTTCCAAATAATTTCTCTTACTTTGCCTCCCCTGAGAATTTCAGAACTCACCGTAATGATCCCACACGGTAAATTAGGATGTGTCTGTGCCATTAAAATCACAGTTATGGGAACACTCCTCAATTGTCCTGATCACTGACTTGCTAACAGAATAGATAATTAAGCTCTAAAATAACTTTAACTTCCTATGTGGCAGCAGATAAGCATGCCGTGATCAAGAGTCTCTCAAAAAGATGGTGCAAATTTGACAGCAATTCTAGGTAAAGCATGCGCAAGGTGAAATGTATATAAACTGAATTCTATTGCATAGAGTGGATAGTCAAATACCTTTGAGTACTGAAAGTTAAATGTCTCTGTATATGACTATCCACTCCATAATAGCAATTCAGTGTGTATACATTTAAAGGTATGCGCCATAACAAATTATGGCTAACATTGAGATGAATGTGAATCCCAGAATACTACATTGTGCTCATATGAAATTTATATCTAAACCAATAGGTTGTTGTACAGAATAAGGGAACATTACATGCTTTAAATTTAAGAAAGTGTGGTTCAAGAATGTATCTTCTCTTCACACCTATTAAATCTGCATGCTGTTCAAAGTATTAGAGAAGTTGGACTCTATGGAGAAGAAAATAGTTTTAGGATTAGTGGAAGGCTCATCAACAATCTATGTTATGTAAATGACACAACAACTTACTTTCTGCAGGTGAGACTGGCTGAAATAGAAGAGGACTTGCATGACAGTCTTCAATACGAATTGCATCTCAATGTCAAAAAAAAAGTTCTCACCACTGAACATGATAGGGAGAAAAAGATTGAGACTCTTAACAATTTCATCTTACTTGGATCTGTACTCTTGGAGTCAAGAGATCAGGAAACACATTGCATTGGTAAGGTCTGTAGTCAAGGATCTCTCCAAACTGTTGACTAACAATGATATCAGTTTGAGGAGTAAGGTATGACTGATTATGACCATAGACTTTCAATCACTTGCTATACACTTGGGGAATGAATAATGAATATATATGACAGAAGAAAAATTGATGCCATTGAGGTGTAGTGTTGGGAAAGAGTCCTAAATATCCCATGGACTACCAAAAGAACAAATTGATACGTTTTGGAGAAGGTGCAGTCAGAATGCTTCTTATAGGCAAAGATGATAAAGCTTCGTCTCACATACTTGGAGCAAGTTGCTAGGCGAGTCTATTCCTTGGAGTGGAACATCATGCTTGAAAGGGGGAGAGAAATCAAAGTGAAGACCCTCAAACAGATAGATTGACACAGTGACTACAGCAATGGGCTCAAGTATGTCAGAGATGGTGAGGAAGGTATAGGAGAAGACATAGTTCAGATCTGTTGTTCATAGGGTTGCTCAGGGTCCTATTTAACTCAGCAACACCTAGCAACAACAATAGTGGGTAATCCTAAAGGGAATCAATCTCATCTATTGGCTCTGTTACTTTTTGCTATGTCATTATATTTTTTTTTTAGAAAAATGGGAATAAACATAGTTCCAACTCATAGAGTCTTTTTGATGTTGAAAACAATTTTACATTCAAAGCAATTTTAAAGGTGCCTGGCAGTCAGTAAATGCTAGCTAAGTGGAAGTCCCAACATGAATCATCAAGTACTTTTTATTCCTTTGTTGGATAATAGGCAGACTAAGACTTAATTCAGGAGAAATCAGAAGAGAAGTCTAAAGAATCTTGCATTCCTAAGCAGGTATTTCCACTTAGACAGACTATAAATTCTGCTTATGTGACTGTATAATGGACAAATTTAAACTATCTCTGAAATCAATTGTCTATTAAGCACGATTATTACATACCTTGGAAGTATTGCTCTTGGAACAAAACATCTACTCTTGCACTTAAAAACAAATAAATAAACAAATGACAAGTAACATGGCACATTAGGCACATTTATATATCGAATGTACCATTCTCCTTGTCAGCATATTTCTGCAAATGACAATACCATCCACAAATTACTTATGTGCTGCCTATGCACACAGCAAGGGAATTCCTTATCATAAAAAGACCATCCATATTTCAGCATAATTTCATAAGTCTGTGGCTACATTTGCAGGGAAAAGTAAACAGACTTATTTCTCCCCTCAACATGCAGAGCAGCTCTATACGTTTTTGTTGGGTCATGAGGTCAATCACTAAAGCAGATGACTCAAGAATAAAATGCATGGTGTTTGCCCTGTCTGTTCCTGAAGCCTCAACGTGGGAATTTTTTTCTATCACTGGGGCTTTTGGACACTGTAATTTTCAAAAATATTTCCAGTGTCCAGATCTCCAGTATACTTCAGTATATTCTGAGTAGCACATCAACTAAATGAGAAATCTTCAGCTATCGGTCATGGTTCAAAGATCTGAGAGTGTCTAAGCACAGGGCAGCTGGCAGAGAAAAAAAGTCACAGTGACTAGAACAACACAGAAACACCACAAGTTTTATTTTCAACTATGTCCCTCAGGCAGTACAGTGCATGACTTTCGGGGAGGTTAAAAAGGTATTCTACTCTAAACAGAGTAAGCCTAGAGACACAAAATGAGGAAGAGTTAAAACAGATATGCCATCAACTAACATTAACGTGATGGCTACTTATTTGTTTTAAAGAATAACAACATTTTTGTATCTGTTTTATTTGGCTTTCTGTTTCTCTCACCAAGCAAATAAACCAGTTTGCAGTGTTGTAGTTGCTTAAGTTTTGCTATGACCCAAGAAGCTATGACATTGGTATTCTAAATTCTTTTATCATGAGTAGTAAGTAGAGTGGCAACAAAAATGAAAGGACCCTTAATTGACTTTATTATTATTATTATCTACTGCTGAGTTGGAAGACATTAATAGCTGATCTTCCAGTGGATTTTCAAAGGCAGTGAATCTCATGGGAGCAGATTATCCATCTTTTCCCATAAAGCAATTTGTGGATTTAAATTGCATGCCTTAGGTAGTCAATATATCTCCTTACCACTAGGCCACCAGTGCTCTCTCTCACTAATATGAATTGACACAATTGCTACAACAGTAGATTTTAAACGATCAATACCAATGAATATAAAGTTGGTATGGGGCTAGACAACATTTTTCTTTGGTTATCAATAAAGTAAATGCTTGAAATAGAAATATTTTGTCTTTTGGAAAAGTAAGATTTAAAAACAATCAACTTTGAAGTTAGAGCACCTGGCCTGAAATTCAGAATCATTGCTTAAGGATGTTAACTGAATTTTGTGCTTTGCTACACAGAAAAGGAATGAGAAAATTTGGGGCACTGCAGAAAAATAGTCTTTTACAGAGTCAAACAGACTTAGGTACATATTTCAAGTCTGTTTATTAGTTAGGAGCTCTGCTATTGTAACTAATAGGCAATTGTACTACTAATCCAAAGGTCACATTTCTCTAACTCGCCAGTGGCTCTGTAGGAGAAGGGCAACCAGGAGGTAGCATATGATCAAGAACCAAGGATAATAGCAGTGAGGAAATCCAAGAATTTGTTGCATTAGGAAAATCTGCTGGAAAGCACCTCTCTAAAATACTATGAAAAACTTATCAGTTTAAAGATGTATTGTTGTTGTTGTTGTTGTTGGGTGCCATCAAGTTGAGTATGACATATAGTAACCCTAAGAATAAAAAGTTCTGAACTCTGTTCCATCCTGTGCCATCCTCACACTTTCTGAAACACAATAACCCATTGAGACAGTTACCGTTTCAACCACCCGGTTGAAGGTCTTCACCTTCACTTGACCGTTTCTGGCAACATGACCTTCTCCAAGGAATAGCCACTCCTAGCATGATGCCCAAAATATGTGAGGTGAAGCCTCATCAGTCTTGCCTCCAAAGAGCACTCTAGCTGCGTAATCTCCAAGACAGAGCTGTTTGTGGTCTTGGCCTCCCATGGGTTGTCCAGTGCTTTTCTCCAACATCATAACTCAAAGGC
>NW_006400148.1:627519-629813 GCF_000299155.1 Elephantulus edwardii
GGTGACTGGGGTAATCGGGATGGGTGTGTCAGAGGCAGTGCGGTTGGCATAGGATAGAGCAGAGTTTAGGGCTGTTGTGCATAGGGTCGCTATGAGTCTGAAACGACTCGACGGCACATAACAACAACACAACAATGGCCTGAATCAGACATACCTTATTCCTCAAACTGACATCATTACTCCTTAATAATTTGGAGAGGTCCTTAACTGAAGGTTTTCCCAGTTCAGTATGTCTCTTTATTCCTTAACTGCTGGTACCAAGAATGTTAATTGTGGATCCAAGCAGGATGAAGATGTTTACAGTTCCATTTTCCTCTCCATCTATTATGATGTTGCCTATCCACTGATAAGAATCTTTGTTTAATTATTAGGTTTGAAGACTTTTATTATTGTTGTTTTGTGCCATCGAGTCACTTGCAACTCATAGCGACCCTATGTACAATAGCCCTAAACTCTGTTCTGTTCTGTTCTGTGCCAATCTCATTGTCTCAGACACACTCATCCCAATTACTCCAGTCACTGAATCAATCTGTCTCCTACAGGGCCTTCCCCTCCTGTGCCTGCCCTCCACCCTCCCAAGCATGATGTCCTTCTCCAATGACTGGTATCTCCTTACAACATGACCAAAGTATGTCAGACAAAGCCTCAGAATCTTTGCCTCCAAGAAGCAGCCCGGTGTAACCCTCTCCAAGATGAATCTGTTTGTTTTCTTAGCAGTCCATGGTACCCTCAATACTCTTCTCCAACACAAAAGCTTAAAGACATCAATTCTCCTTTAATCCTCCCTAGTCATTGTACAACTCTCTGACACATAACATGTGATTGCAAAAACCATGGCCTGTATCAGATGCACTTTAGTCTCTGGAGAGAAATCGTTGCTCTTAAGTACCTAATCTAAGTCATGGTCTTTTCAATCGCTTCCTATGAATCTGAAAGTTGGGCATTGAATAAGGATGAGAGAAGAATAATATTTGCCTTTGAATTGTGGTGTTGGGACAGAGTACTGAATATCTCATGGACTGCTAAGAACAAATGTCTATGTTGGTGGTAGTGCAGCCACGATGCTACTTAGATGCAAGAATAGTAAAACTTCAAATACTTTGAGTATGTTGCCAGGAGTGGCCACTCTTTGTGAAAAGATCTTATGCTAGGAAAGGTAGCAAATCAGAAAAAGAGACAAAGACTCTCAAGGGGATGGATTAACACAATGACTGTTATAATAGACTCAAGCATATCAGAGATTGTGATAATAGTGTAGTACAGGGCAAGATTCATGTCTGTTATTCATAGGGTTGCTGTGAGTTATGATTGCATTGAGGACACATAATAATTGCTCTATGGCCACTGTAACATCTTAAAATAAGTAAAACAAATTTATTATCTTAAAATAAAACATATATATTCTCTTACGGTTCTGGAAATCTAATGTCTAAAATCAAGATTTTTGGCAAGACTCATTATCCATCTGGAGGTTTCAATTTCCTTCATGTTTTAACTTCCTTATGTTCTGATTTCATGGCACACAATAAAAACAGCAGAACAGATTCTGTCTGCATTCATTGGCTTCTGACCCCTCTCTACTCACTTCAAACTCCTGACTTCATCATCCTATCTTCTACTACTCATTTTGGTATCCATCATTTCACTTCTAAGGACTCTTGTGAATATATGAAACTAAGGATAACCTTTTCTTCTCAAACATTAATAAATCATCAAAATCCATTTTACTATAGAGATTGGCATTCACAGATAGATTTGGTTGTCAAATTTTTTTATGAACCATTCTTCAGCCCACTGTTGTTGCTATTTGTCATTCAAGCAGAACCAATTCATAGTTGACCAGTCAAGAAATTTTCAGATGTTGCTAATCACACAGGAGAAGTTGTTCATTTTTATCCTCCTGACCATCTGGTGAACTTAAACCCCTTGCCTTTGGGTTTTGCATCTCAATTTTTTACTCAGGAGGCCAACTACATCCTTGGAAAGTAGAAACAAGACCTTTCTTCCCCTGCACAGAACATTGTTAGTGGGGATGTTATAGTGTTTTATTTTGTTTTTTTTTTATTAGTACTATCACAACAAAATTTTTTGAGGATTTGATGAACACTTTGAATTAGTTTGTAAAACAAATAATATTCATTTTTTCTCATTTAATGTTGTTATGTGCCGTCAAGTCGCTTGCGACTCATAGCGACCCTGTGTACAACAGCCCTAAACTCTGCTCTGTCCTGTGCCAATCACACTCTCTCTGACACACCCATCCCGATTACCCCAATCACTGAATCAGTCCATCT
>NW_006400148.1:632762-633790 GCF_000299155.1 Elephantulus edwardii
TCTTTTAATACTTTCGGGATCATTTAACATTCTGCCGAAAGCATCCTTGATTATAGCAACTCGAGGTTTGAATTTGTTCTTCAGTTCCTTGAGCTTAAGACATGCTGAGCGAGTTCGGCCCTTTTGATTTTCTGACTCCAACTCCTTGCACATTTCAGTGTAATATTTTGCTTTGTCATCCCATGCTGCCTTTTGAAATCTTCTATTCAACTCTTTAGTATCTTGAATTCTTAGTTCTGCTTTGGCTACTCTGCCCTCCAGTGAAATTTTCAGAGTCTCTTCTGACATCCACTTTGGTCTTCTTTTCCTCTTCTGTCTTTGCAATGACCGCTTGCACTCTTCCTGGATGATACCCTTGATATCCTCCCACAACTCATCTGGACTTTGCTTATTAGTGTTCAAAGCCTCAAACCTGTTCCTGCCAAAGGTCATAGGTTAATTAAAATTCACTCAATTGGTTACTGGGCCACCAAACCCTAGCTGCTGGACCAGTTTTTCTTTTATTTATGGTGGAACTTATATCTACTTTAAATGGTTAGAACCCTTTACTTGTTGCTATTCCTGGGGGATCAAGACTGCTAAACAGATTTCCTATTTTCACTTGGTTTATTTTCTTGGCCCTGTGTCTGTCTCACTATGAACCACCACTTCCCCCCCCCACCCCTTGAATTTTATAATCTTCCTTTAAGATCTGTCTACACCTGTCCACATTTGTTATTCATTCTGCAACTGATTATATACAATTTGCCTTTGGATCTTATTACCCCAGAGAGCTTTTCCTGGAAAATGGTGTCAAAGACCTAATTTCCCATTCAAATGACCTTTTCCTTATTTCAGTATTCCTCAGTATTTACTGTGGTTGTTATGTGCTGTCGAATTGCTTGCGACTCATAGCGACCCTATGTACAATGGCCCTAAACCCTGCTCTATCCTGTGCCAATCTCACTGCCTATGACACACCCATCCTGATTACCCCAGTCACTGAATCAATCCACCTCATAGAGGGTCTTCCCCTTCTGCACCGTCCC
>NW_006400148.1:633890-642588 GCF_000299155.1 Elephantulus edwardii
CAGTGGTGAGAATCTTTGTCTTCTTGACATTGAGCCTCAATCCATATTGGAGGCTGCAGTCCTTGACTCTTTGCAGCAAGTGCTTCAGGTCCTCCTCAGTTTCAGCAAGCAGGGTTGAATCGTCTGCATAAAGCAGATTGTTGATAGATCTTCCACCATGAGTTTCACAGAAATTATATAATTGATGATTTTATTTTGAATTTTGCAATCATAACGGTGGGGAATTTTAAAATCTCCTCGACTCATATCTGTGGCCGCACTTAACAATGTGCCCTTCTGATTCCTTTGCTTCCAAAAGTACTATTAAACAATGAGAAAGACAGCAGCTATAATGCCTACATGGATCTGTAAACATCTTAAGGGCATGATTGATGAGAATATGAAAAAAATAATTCAAAGGATGCCATGAATGTGTTTCATTTGAACCTTGGACAGTTCAACAAAAGTCAAAACCATTTTTATGTTCCCTAAGCCTTTAGGGATTCCACTGTCAAACTCACCTGTTCGTGGCCATAGTATGCTGCAATATGCAGTGGGGTGAAAAAAACTGCATCTTGAACGTTGACATTTGCTCCATGCTGCAACAGTACATCAGCAGCCTAGTTAAGAAACATATACTTAGTTAAGAGCTCCATTAGGGCTATCTGCCCGTCATGGTTCAGTATATAATAGTCATACACAATTTTTCAGAAGTTATCAACTTAAAACACAATTTTTTTCCCCTCACCTTCTTCTTAACATTCAGTGGTTTGTTCTTGCCTGGAAAAGGAAGTCCAACTCTAACAGTACGGCATTCAACATTGCTCCTACAGATTGTAGCTTTCCTGATATATTTACCATTAGTCTCGTTCCTAAACCCAAGTTTCTAGTCAATTCAAACTGTATTCAGTTTTCTGCTCCTTTAAACTTTTATTCCTATTATTTCACCTGTCAGAATGTCTATTCTTTAGAAGTTTAAATAGTTAAAATACTATCAGTATGTCTATTCTTCAGAAGTGTAAATAGTTAAAATGCTATCTCCTTTCAAGATTTTCTAAATTTCCTTCCCTTTGTCAAGCAGCTGGCTGATGTTAATTCTTTCCTCCCTTTAAGTATCATATGACTTTCTTTCCTATTACTTAAAATGTTCTTATAATCTAGTGGCATAGTCCATGGGGGGCTGTGCTCCTAACCCAAAGGCACACTTTTCTGTTGGTTAAAATATACGAGCTGCTCCATGGGAGAAAACAGGCAATGGTCTACTGTGTGATTTATAGCTGAGGAAGCCCAATGAAGAAAGGGTGAGTTGTGTAAGTTTTGATTTCATAGCAGTGAGTTTTAAGATTTATTAAACAGAAAATTCTTTAGACATTGTTTAGCTTTATATTTATTCTATCAGCCTTGCATGCTGTTATGCAAATATTCATCATCCAAAAAAAATTACTGAAAAAATAAATGGATGAAAAATGAATGAGTGAAAGAAAAACACTACTAAGAGCTATCAGCTAATTGTCTCCATGGAAAGTCATACAGCGGCATCATGGCTATTAAATCTTTATATTTGTTTTTCTCTTAATAACTCATATCCAAGACTTTCTTCTTTTAACAACAAATTGGAATAATTTTTTCCTGATGTATTTACTTTTACTCTGCACTTTTCTAGTGCACTGTCTTTTCCTCAGTTAACACAAATGAAGTTCACTGGAAAATTTTTCAAAAGTTTGACAGACTTAGAAGAGAAACAGATAGAGGGAATTTAAAAATTCATGTAACTGTGAAACTAAATTATCTCCAAAATCAAGTTTCTTTTTGCCTTTGAAGACCATGAAGACATGAACATCTAACAAAATATTTTTTAAGAGGAAGAAGTTGTGACTCAGAGACATTAGGAAGCTTTTCATAGTCATAGAACAAGTCAGTGATAAGTCATGGAGCAACAGAACTAAATCCTTCATTCCTCAGTGCTCCATAATCTTAAGCAGTTCATTCATTTAATCATTTGTTGATTCATCCATAACATATAATTTCTTGATACTAAAATTACTTAAAATTATATAACTGAATTATTTTTTATCATTATTCTCATAATCTAGTAACATAGTATTAGAGCTAATGAAATTTGTAATAAGAAAAGGTAATAAATTCTTGTTGGAACCTTTGAAATTTCTGGTTAATCTAGAAAGAAAAAAAAAACCGGATTAATAGACTTCCATACACTTTCAAAGCAATGTTTTTCTTGATATTTGGAAACTGCTGATAATTGACTAGGAGAATATACAATGTATAAAGTTACTCAAACTCATGTTGGCATGGAGTAAAATCAAGTCATCTCTGACCCTCCTATGCATTTTTTATGGCTGTAAATTACATGAGAGGAAAATTGATTCTTTTTCTAATGAGGAGTGACTGGTAGATTCAAATTACCAGAAAAGTATGGCTGATGAATTAGCAGGATAACCTTCTATGGAATAGGGCAGCAGAGGTCCCTGGCTGGGCATTTATGAAGGGCATGTTATATATATATACCAGAAGGAGTTCAGTAGTGCAGTGTATATACAACATGTTGGGTGCTTTACTGAAATGTTGGCAGCTCAACTCCAACAGCTACTCTGATGGGGAAAAAAATGAGCTGTTTTCTGCTGTGAAGATGTATAGTCTCTGAAAATTGATGGAGAGTCACAACTGATTTCATAGCAGTAGATTTGTGTTGCTTTTGGGGTACATATACCAAAGCCCATATTAAAAGTATTAATAGTATTTGATATATATCTTCACTAATTAACCCCAGGACACTCTGCCCTACTCAAAAGTGAAATACTGAGCCTGGAGGAAAGTAGGAATCTCACTTGATGTCATAAAGTAATTAAAGGACAGAACTAGAAATCAAATCCAAGTCTGTGATTTTGAAGTTTCCATCATATTCTTCATGATAGTATGATCTCTTGATCCTTTCTGTAACTGAACTAACTGACTCAATCTCAGTTAAGAGGAAACCATCTCTCAGTAGAGGCCCTGAAGATTCAGTTTGAAAAGGAATGCTGGCGTCATTTATATAAAGCATAAGATAGAGTTTATCTTAGGCTTCACATGCCTGGGAGTTCAATCGGAACCTTTAAAAAAGGCCACGGATGATCAAGGTAGATGAAGCTTTTTACAATTTCTCTCATTTTAAATATAGCATAAAATAAAGTAGGCAGCATGAATTTTTATTTTAAAAGAACTCTCAAATGTTAACATATAGAGCCAATTTCTTAGGCATGGGTCCAAAATTACTTTCTTTCCAAAAGATAACACTTCTTAAACTTCAATAAATAGTCCAAAGCAAGAAATGTTCCCCTAAGTTTGCACTTATCCAATCACTCAGTAGGTCAGCCTTTTGGATGTGCATTCATTCAGTAGTTGTGAAATATTAGCTCTCAGAGAAACTGTCCAAATTCTAAGTTTTAATGAAACTACAATATTAAATGGTATGCTTTATTTCATTTGTTTTAATATTCAAAGGATTTTTTAACCAATGAGAGCAATATGTACTGAAATCCTCTGTATAATTTTATGTTTCATTCACATGAGTAGAATGCGTGTATTGACTTCTACGATTTTCTTAGTCACAATGGGGACAAGATCTACCAGAAGTCATAGAATTCCAGTTATATGAATTATGAGAACTATACTCATTGTCATTGAGTAAATTCTGACTCGTGAATCTTCTAGAGGGTTTCCAAGGTTATAAATTACATGGAAGGAGACTGCTCATCTCTCTCTTTCCCTCCTCAGAATAACTGGTGAATTCAAACAAGCCTTTGGGTTAGCAGTGCAACTTATTGGCACTGTCCAAATCCACCAGTTCCTTCATTGGAGAACAATGAGCAATCTTCCTTATGTGATTTGTAGTTTGCGAATCCATTGGAGGTTTGCTAAAAGTTGGGTATTACTCTGAGGAAATGGAGGTTTTTATGTTGTTGTTTCCTTTTTTTTTTAAAGAGTTAAAAGGATGTATGTTGAAATACTTTCTTGTGCTTTGCCCAAGACATGTTATTTTCAATTGCTTCATATGCATGTTGTTGTTGATTGCCGTCGAGTCAAACACAACTCATAGTGACTAACAAAAGACCTAATGCCTTTCTATAATTGTTGTCATTTCAACAAGTTCATAGAATTTCCAGAGGTATGTGATTTAGGAAGTGGATGCCACTCTTGCTTCCAAACGTGTTTTACATCTGGAGCTCCACCAAATACTGTCCACAATGGAAAGCCATTCTGGTATTTGATACCTAATGGCACAAGGTTCAGCATCACAGCAACGCAGGTTACTTCATACTGCATGTTGACTAAGAGTGATGTACAAAGTGGAAGAGCGTTCCTCAAGATATAGCTGTACTAGTTTCACTTAGCCAGGGTTAAGTGTTGTCAAGTCCAATACGATTGAGAGTAAGTTTTGCACAAAAGATCTAAACTCTGTTCTATGACTTACATAATTTCTGTACAGAACTGTTCTACAATTACCATCATTTCTGTACATTTAGAGTTCAGAGAGTTTATAGAGTCTAGAGTGTTTGCAAGAGTTGAATAAGGAAAAGGAAAGAAGAAATTCTACTTATGTTGGTTAAGAGTATCCGATGAGTTTTGTTTGTTTTCAGGCAGGGTCATGCTATGGAGAAAACATCCTACTAGGAAATGTAGAGCCTCAGTGAAAAAGAGGAAGACCCTTCAATGAAAAGCATTGACACAATGACTGCCACAATGAGGTTACACATGGTAGAGAGTATAGGAATGGTGCAGGACAGTGCAACATTTTGGTCTTGTTCACAGGATCTCTGTAAATCCATAGACTAGACAACATTTTTCAATAACAACAATATAATGTGTGCTATGAATTAGAATCAACTTCATGGCAATATTGTTGTTGTTATTTGCCATCGAGTCGTAGGCGACTCATAGTGACCCTATGAACGAAAGTCCTCGGTACTTGTGTGACTTTCATCCTTTCTCCAGGTTCATAGAGATTCCGGAGGCAAAATATCACAGAAGTGGATGCCACTCCTGCTTCCAAGCTTGTTTTATTAGGGGAGCTCCACCAAACACTGTCCACCATGGGTAACCATTATCACATTTGATACATCAGTGTCACAGTGTTCAGCTTCACAGCCACCACAAGTTATCTCTGTACGTATGGTAAGTGGACAGTCCAGGGCTATACGACCTAGAAAAATGTAAGTACTTGGATTTTTATAAGCACCTTACATAGATCAGTGGCAAGGACTAAGAATACTCTAGTTATTGTTATTATTATCATTATTCTAGAACTAAAATAGCCTAATCTGATAAATTGGTATCTTTCATTGTTGGAAGACTAACCTGTTTATACGCTAAAGTGTGTTTCCATTAAGCAGCTGTTTTATAAACACAGGAAATGGATCAGAGCTCTTTATTTTGATAGTGTGACAATTACTATGTAAATTACTGTTACAGATATTTTTATTTACCAGAAGACAAGTACAAGGGTTCAAATGAGGTCTCTTAGATATTTTGATTATAAATCACTTATTTGCATATGTGATCTTTCTGGAATAACTTCGCTCCTTTATCTTTGAGAAAATATTACCTAGTTTTCAAGGCCAAGCCAGTTTCTATGTTCTCTATGAAATTTTTATGCAAATAATTCACTGTATTGATCATTTCTTTTTCTGAATGCCTGTATTACTTATCTTTGCAACTTAACTTTCCCATTAGTTATTGTGAGAAAAACAGTATTATATTAATAGTTCAGTCTTTGCTTGTTCTAAACTTCTCTCAATGGCAAGTAAGAAGTTTTGAATTCAAGTAAGAGTATTTTTTTTATCTGAAAAACAAGAATTTAATACTTCTTGCTAAAATAGCCAGATTTTATCTTTCAAAATCTCAGAAACTCTAAAAGTAATGTCTATAAAAGCAAAGACTCTCTTCTTGCTTGTTTCCTATTTTTTTCTTCCGCACAACTATAAGCTTATTCTCATTTTACACACTGTATCTCATCTTTTGAAATCACTGAGCAAGAATGAAGGAGAAAACAATGACCACATAAGGGAGGTTGAATATCCTATGGAAAAGAAAGTAGAATACTGTAAATTCTAGATAGGTTAAAATGCCTTTTGATCTCAGCTGAAATTGTCAAAATCACACATACAGTTTTATACATAGTAAACCTAAAATCAATATTTACAGTTTGAAATGACATTCTTTCTTTGTATTAAAAGGTATCTCGTTTCTTATTTTTTCACTGAAGACTTTCTTGAATTTATACTAATATCAACATTTTCCTTTACAGTTGATCTAAGCCACAATTGTATTTTCTGTTTACTTGTATCAAACCTTTATTACTAGGATTTACAAAGAGCAGAAGACTGAGGATATACTGACAGAATGCCTAATTCCATTTAATACAACAATCTGTATTACAAATCTCAGAAGGAAAAAAATTCACTTTCTAAAGCATATGTTAACAGTTCAAAATAATTCCAATGACAGTAAGATGAAAGAGAATTTAGATTTCATATTTTTATAGCTGTAACATTCAATATCCTAGTACCATGACCCCTACTAAACTCAGCCTGCACTTCTGGCAGTTTTCTGTTGATGTACTGTTCCAGTCATTTTTGGATAATCTTCAGCAGAACCTTGATTACAAGTGGTATCAATGATATTGTTCGATAATTTCCACACTCTGTTGGATCACCTTTCTTTGGAATGAAAACAAATATAGATCTCTTCTAGTCAGTTGGCCAAGTAGTTGCCCTCCAGATTTGTTGGCACAACTTGGTGAGTACATCTAGGGCAGCACCTGTTTGTTGAAGTATACCAATTGGTATGCCATCAATTTCTGGGGCCTTATTTTTAGTCAATTATTTCAAAGCAATTTGAACTTCTTCCTTCATCATCACAGGCATTTGCTCATATGTTGTTTCATGAAATTCTTCTGTGTCTGCCAATTCCTTTTGGTACAATGACTCTGTATACTTTTTTCTATCTTCTTGTAATACTTTCTGGATCATTTAATATTCTGCCCACAACATTTTAGAGTATTGTAACTCAAGGTTTGAATTTGTTCTTCATTTCCTTTGACTAAGAAGTGCAGCCTGGGGTTAGAAGGAGTTTCAGTATGAGAATTATTATGGCTAATCCCAGGTAGATCTTGGCTGAGAGCAAGGAGTACCATTGGAATGTCTATCTGTGTTTTATTGATTATGCAAAGGCATTTGACTGTGTGGATCACAACAAACTGTGGCTAACTCTGAAAAGAATGGGAATCCCAGAACACTTGTTCATGTTAATGTGAAACCTATGGTTGGACCAGGAGGCAGTTGTCAGAACAGAGCAAAGAAATGGAATGGTTCAAAATTGGGAAAGGTGTAAACCAGAGATGTGTACTATCGCCATACCTTTTCAATCTATATGCAGAACAGATTATCTGGGAAGCTGGGCTGTATGAGGAGGAATGTAGTATCAGGATTGGAGGAAGATTCATCAACAATCTGCATTATGCAGATGACACAATTCTCCTTGCTGACACTTAGGAGGACCAGAAGCACTTGCTGCAGAAGGTCAAGGACTGCAGCCTCCAAAATGGATTGAGGCTCAATATCAAGAAAACAAATATTTTCACCACTGGACCAGTTGGAAGCATTATGATAAATGGTGAAGAGATTGAGATTGTTAACTACTTCAGTGTGTTTGTGTCCACAATCAACACTCTTGGCAACAGCAGCAGGGATATTAAAAGACATATTGTGATGGGAAAGTCTAACATCAGAGACCTCTCCAAAGTACTGAAGAGCAATGATGCCAGTCCGGAGATTAAGGTGTATCTGATACAGGCCATGGTCTTTGCAATCACTTGCTATGCATAAGGGAGCTAGACAATGTCTACGGATGACAGAAGGAGAGTTGATGCCTTTGAGTTGTGGTGCTAGAGAAGAATATTGGAAGTCTGCTGTTAGAGATCTCTCAAAATTATTGAAAAATAATGATGCCAGTCTGGAGACTAAGGTGTACCTGATACAGGCCATGGTTTTTGCAGTCACTTGCTATGCATCAGAGAGCTTGACAATGACTAGGGATGATAGAAGTGATGCCTTTGATCTGTCAGGATAGAGCAGGGTCTAGGGCTGTTGTACATAGGGTCACAATGAGTCGAAGGCAACTATACAGCACATAACAACAACATTCAATAACCACTTTGCAATCATTGTGGTATTATTGCAGGAACTCAACCTCCTGTCCTATGATTTCAGGCAAAGAAACAGTGCTACAAGCTCTTCTAGTGAAGCAAGGGAGTCTTTATTTTCTGTGGGGAGCACTGACAAAGACTACAGCCTCTCAAGGGTCAGGTTCTCCAAATGCCAAATGTTCTTTTTTTTATACAGGCTTACAAGGTGGTTGTTGGAGTGTCTTTTCTATTGACTAGGTTATACATACATTATGGTTGGTTACTTAAGTCTTTTGGGCAAAAGGGCTTTAATTCAGATAGGTACACAGGAAAAAAGGTCATGTTGTTGTTTTTGCTATGTGCCATTGAGTCACTTGCGACTCATAGCGACCCTATGTGCAACATCCCTAAACTCTGCTCTGTCCTGTGCCAATCGCACTGTCTCTGACACTCCCATCTCGATTATCCCAGTCACTGAATCAATCCACCTCATAGAGGGCCTTCCCCTCCTGCGCTGTGCCTCCACCCTCCCAAGCA
>NW_006400148.1:645238-655533 GCF_000299155.1 Elephantulus edwardii
TAAAGTCTATTAGCTACTATTCTTCATTGGATTTTTCAATCCCACAATTTTTTAGTTTTCTTCCTATCTCACTGCCTACTTATTATTCTTTTATATTGGTTCTTCTTTCTCTGTTAATCCTCTAGTTATTGCAAACACAATCAATGAAAAGGGAGAAAAACTGAAAGCAAAGTTATAATTTAGAAAGCTCTTACAGTAAGTTAAAAGAGAGAAAAAGACAGAATAGTGATAGTAGTAATGTCAGTGGAGGTGAAGAAAACATTATAGTGATACTAACAGAGTAAGGTCAGTACCACCTCACACATAGGAGAATAGAGATAGTAATAAATTATCAGAAAATGTTGGCTTTAAAAGGAGAAGCTAATGAAAGGAGATGTGCATGGTGAATAATCTTTGCGTTCTTTATGAATTTATGATGAGAAACATCACATATAGTTTCTATCTCTTAGATCTATCACTTTTAATACTTACTTTTCTCCTAACTACCCTTGACAGTTCCATGTCTTAGCCATACCACAAGTTATTCCCATAGGTATTAATCTTTCCCATAAAATATAATTCCCAAGTTTTCAAACAACACAACTATATACTATGTGAATTGAAGCTACTAATTGTTATCCATTTGTTGAATTAAGAGGTATTATGTATTATTGAGGGAACTCCGGAGGCCAGTGGCAAGAAGCTGCACTGCAATCCCAAGCATGCAGTCTGAGGCCACTAGCTGCTCCCTGGGAGAAAGATGGGCCATCTCTTCCTCTGAAAACCTGCTGAAGGGTCAGCTATGGATTCATTCCAACTTTACAATACACAACTACAACAACCTATTACTATAGATATTTTCATTTGCTTCAGGATGACAAAGTTGCTCTTTTTCTTAATGTTTTAAAATTGTGATTTGAGTGGAAGACTACAAAGCAAGTTGGTTTTTCATTGTATTATTAACATGTTCTATTTTAAAATATTAGTTACATTATCCATACTTTCCCTACTTCATTTCTGTACCATTAATCCTTTCTGACTTCAAGGTTTTAATATTGGACAATCATTGTCCTTTTGACCTTTTATGGTTAGTTATTCTATGGAGTTAAGTGTTTTCACGTATTCCTTATAGATGTATTCCTTATAGATGTATTTGGCTGAAAGTTGATAGTGGACCAAGCTCTCTTTTTACATGTCATTTCTTTAGGATGTTCTTTGTTAAAAAGAAAAAAAATTCTCTTTCTTACTTACCTCCATTACAAATGAGAACTCTGTGTAGAAACAGAGTTTTACACTTATAACATTGTTTGAAATTCTTAATGACCTTTTTTCTGAAGCCTGGCATAGCTCTAATTAAGAAATGAAGAAACTATTGGAAAATAGTTTCTTCAGGCTGTCATGAAACAAGGTTTTCTTATGTTATTCTGTCTCTTTTTTTCTTAGATTAAAATTAATTTGCTCTTAAAATGACTCAGAATAAAAATCCACAAAATAACATTATCAGAAAATGTAAAAAAAATGCACCACTTATTTATTCATGAAAATAAATGTTAGGGGTATACTGACCTGTAAATACAGTAAGTGATTTGGTAGATTTGTCATTGTTATGTGCTATTAAGTCACCTGCAACTCATAGTGCCCTTTGTACAACAGTTCTGAAGCCTTCCCTGTCCTGAGCCGGTCTACCCCCGTTTCCCTAATTACTGTATCAGTCCATCTCATCTGGGGTCTTCCTTTCCTGTGCTGTCCCTCTACCCTTCCAAGCATGATGTCATACTCAAAGGACCAGTAACTTCCTGGTCACATGCCCAAAACATAAGATGGAGCTTCAAAATCCTAGTCTCCAAGGAAAAACTCGGTTTTACCCTCTCCAAGACAGATCTATTTGTTTTCTTGGTTGTCCATGGTGTGTTCAAGATGGTTCTTCAGCACCGCAACTCAAAGGCATCAATTCTTCTTCTCTAATTCTTAGTCATTGTCCAGCCCTCTGATGCATAGAAAGTAATTGAAAAAACCGTCACCTGGATCAGGCACACCGTAGTCTCTAAACTGACATTGTTGTTTCTCAGTGTTCTGGAGAGGTCCCTGACAGCAAATTTACCTAATACAATTCATCTTTTGATTTCCTTACTGCTGGCACCAAAAGTGATGATTGTAGAGCTGAAAAAGCTGTAACTGTTAACAACCTCAATCACTTCTCCATCCATCATGGTGCTGCCAATTGGCCCAGTGGTGAGCTTCTTTGTCTTCTTGATGTTGAGCTTTAATTCCTATTGAAGACTGCAGTCCTTCTGCAGTAAGTGTTTTATAGTCCTCCTCAGTGTCAGCAAGCTAGATTGTGTCATCTGCATAATGTAGGTTGTTGATGAGCATGTTCCTCCAGTCCTGATGCCACATTCCTCCTTATAAAGCCCTGTTTCCTGAATGATTTGGGGTGTGTGTGTGTGTGTGTGTGTGTGTGTGTGTGTGTGTATATATATTGAAAAGGTATGGAGACAGACCACTTCTCTGATGCACTTCCTTCCTCATTTTGAACCATACAGCATTTCCTTGCTCTTTTCTGAGGACTTCTTCCTAGTTCAAGTATAGGTTTCATATAAGCACAATCAAGTGTTTTGAGGATCCCATTCTCCTCAAGTTAACCATAATTTGTTATAATCCACACAGTTAGATGTCTTTGCATAAACAATGCAACACAGATTATATATCCCTCTGGTACTCTTTACTTTATTGGTAGATTATATACATTTAATATAATCTTTCAGAAAATGAGAACATAAGTAGAAACGTTTATGGATGAAGAGATTAAGAAGGTTCAGAATGATGGGAAGGTCTAGAGCTTCAAGGAGTTTCACTATATAGTAAATAGTTGAAGCCATGAGATACCAACATGTCACCAAGGTAAGAGAAAATCAGTTATGGTATTAGGACTACAAAGTGAGAAAGATGGATTGAGCAAAGAGAAAGACGAATCACTGAAGAAGGTGACAAGAAAGAAATTCTCTAAGGCAGCTCATAAAATATAGGTTTATGGAAACTAGCAAAGTTTTCTGAGTCAGTCAGCCATCCTTCTGCTTTACTATTTTCTTCTTTAACAATATAGGTTTTTCACTTCTTGATGTGAATATCTTATTTTTAAATCCCTGGGTGAGAAAACAGTTTTCCAATGTTCACTGTGTTATGACTACATCATATTCTATACATTTTTAAAAACTATATTCTTCTTTATAAGTTTCATTTCTGTATCTTGTCAAAGGTCCTACATTTTTTTTCTATATGTAATTGTAGAGACTTGAAAATTTGGCCAGCAGTTAGAAGACACTGCCACGACACTTTCCTCCTACACTGCACACACTCTGTAACATTGCAATCACACTTGTCAATATGTGTCATTGGAAAGCAGTACATCTTTTCTTTGTCCATAACAAATCATCTGACTTTCCACTTCTCAAAAGAAAATCTTGTCCAAAATAATTTCAAAAATAAGAGTGATTTGGTTATGTTAAAAAAATCAAGTTTTAAAAATTACACTTTGCGGGTAAACTCAAGTCAATAGAACATAAGCAGGAACACAAATAAATTGCCTTCCGGGGACTCTGTAGTAAGAAGTTCTGCTGCCAACACAAAAGAATATAGTTCAAATCCACCAGCTTCTCAATGGGAGAAAGTAGGGTAATCTCATCCTGATCCACAGCCTCCAAAAACCTGCTATAGATTCAACTATGAGTTAATTTCAATTTGAAGATACATAACAACACACAATTAAGTAATAACAGAGTTGTATCACCAAAACAGTCTATCAATTATTAATGAATTCTCAGCAGTTGAAATTTAAAAAGAAGAAAGATGATATCAACAATTTTCAACTCACAAGCTAATCCGGTTAAAGGCATTTGTTTATGTGGGATATATCACGTTTCTTTTCTTACATGTCATTATTTAAGTGATAAAACTATCTTATCAGCTGTTAATACTACCTTCGTGCATTTTTAGGGCAGCAATGTGCAAAATCAATCACATTGCACAATATATCTTCTTGTTGCTGTTGACATTGTTAAGTGGTGTTGTGGAGTCAACCATGACTCATAGCCACCCTATGAACAACGGTTCTGAACCTTGCCCTATCCTGAGTCATTCACACCATTTCCCACACACCTGATCCAATTGCCATGGCCATTGTGTCAATTCATCGCACTGAGGGTTTCCTCTCTTGTACTGACTTTGTGCAATTTCAAGCATGATATATATTTTTTTTTTAATTAAGGACTGGCCCCTCATGACAACATGCCCAAAGTATATGGGACCAAGTTTGACCATTCTTGCCTCCCAGAGTCTCCCTGGTTTCATTTCTCCAGGACAGACCTGATTTATCTTTCAGTAGGCCATGGGAAGTTCAATGCACTTCTCCAGTACCTCAACTCAAAGGCATTGATTCTTCTTCTTCCATCCTTAGCCATTGTCTAATGTTCCATGCAGAGCAAACAATTGACAAGACCATGGTCTGGGTCAGACACATCTTTAGACTGACATTGTTACTCTTCAGCACCCGGGTTGCGCCCGTGATAGAAGATTTTCCCAATGTAACTTGCCTTTTTATTTCCTATCTGCTGGTGCCAGAGGTGTTAATTGTGGATCCAAGATGAAATTGTTAACAACTTCAATCCTTTATCTACATATCATGACATTGTCTATTGGACCAATGGTGGAGAATTTTGTTTCCTTGATATTGAGATGCAATCCATATTGAAAGATACATATACTAGAATGGTTAAAATGTAAAAGATTGAGTATATCAAGTATTGATGAGGATATGTAGGAAATGGAATTCTCAGACACAGTTTATGGAACATTTTGGTAGAAGACTAACCAATAGCTTAAAAAGTTATGCACACATTTGCCTCATGGTCTATTATACTGTTAGGCAGATTCCCAAGAAAACTGGAAATATCTATTTTTACAAAGTTTTCCATAGTTATCCTTAAGCAATTGTGTTGTAGTTAGTAGCTTAAAACTGAAAACAACCTAAATATCTACCAAAAATGAATAGATAAGCATCATACTATATCCTTACAGTGGAAAAATAGGAAACAAAGTAGTGACTGAATTACAAATTGATACTACTGCAGATGTACTTCAAAATAATCCTCCCAAGTAAAATAAAAATAACAACCTACATGCCAAGTGACTCTAATGTTAAAGAACTATAGGAAAGCAGAGTCATGAAGAGTAACAGAATACATACCAGTGATTGTCTATGGGTGGAGATGGGTTAAGAGAGGTACAGATGGAAGACAAAAATTATACAAATAAATTAAGACATAAGACATATATCGAGATGTTGTTAAGTTCATTATCTTTCACAGTTTGCTGGTGTCACAGGTATTTATATAGTTTTAAAAAAGTATCAAATTCCATACTTTAAATGTATGAAATTTGTTGTATGTCAATGATTCTTAAAAAAAGCTCTTTAAGAAATCCTTAATGTACTGTAAGTAAATAGACTCATATCGGAATACATTGTAATCACTCACTAGACATACCATTTGATAATTGTTAATGTAACTGATATTTTTTAAAAATTTTCACATTTATTGATCCTCACCCATTTCCATAGCTCCACACACATATACACAAATTCTTGTCCAGAATTCTTTAACAAAATGAACTCAAATGTTTTATCTACTTGCTGAAATTAAAAATTCAAGAGTTAATATTGGCACTACATTCTCTCACATTCCTTCCAAAATTAATCTATCCATTACATTTTATTTTCTAAATGTATTTCAAGTCTGTTCTTGTCTCTCCATAAGTTCCTACTACTACCCATGCCTGTTCAGCCTTTAAAGAATATTGTATCTTGTGTCATCTCTTTGTTTAAAGTTCCTCTTATTATGTTTCTTTTCAACGCTCTGACCAGCACTATTTTCTCAGAATATAAACCTGATCACATTAACACTTCTTAATGACTTTTATTGCCCTTAAGAGATGGGTCAAAGTCTATCATTTAAGCCAGAGAAATTTAAATGCACATGAAATAAAAGTGGGACATTTAGTTGCACTAAACTGACAGGCTTAAAGCAAGACTAATCTGAGGAAGTGGGAATCTATGATAATTCTAAACACAGTCCTTAAGTCATTTGTCCCCAAACTTATTTCCCTACATCTTTACAACACCTTTCATTGCTCCACCCCAGTCATACACTCTGTTGTGCTTTCCCTTGTGTTTCATTGAGCCAAGATCATCTTTTATATATGTGTAGTGTTAGCCTAAAAGTTGGTCTGCTTTTTTCCCCCCACCATTACTATCTGGTCTCTAGCTACCTTAACTACAGATACATGGCTTTGCAAATCAGCATGGTCTTGCAAATCATCAACAGCTCCCCACACTAAGTAGAAAGACTTGAGGTGAGCAAGCCTTGAGAGAGACTGGAGGTAGATCCTGGTGGAGAGACTGTGGCATTTATTTGGAGAAACTGTGGCAAGATGCAACTTGAAGACTTCTTGCATTGTGCTGGCCACAGTTAAAGGTTTGTTTGCTGTTCTTGTTGGATGATTGAAGGAGAAGCTGACTTATAACTGCTTTGAGGAAAACCTTGCTGGATGACTGAGGAAAGCAGAGGCTTCTTGAACTTGTGTTGCTAAACTGAAAGCAAATGCTTGACTAATTGAGGGATTGTGCCTTGGAACTTGGGCTAAAACCTGGAATTCTATGAAGTAATATTCTTTGCCTTCTCAACTCTACAACTTGCTTCCCTAATAAAACCTATTTTCTTTACCACAATTGCAATTTATTCCACAATGAATACATGAACTTTGACTGTTGGTGTGGTTCTAGAGACACTATGGGGCTGGGCTATCAGCTCTGTATCTCCTTTCTGCTCTGGAGCGGTGAGGAGCTGTGCTAGTCTTACTTCCTCTGACTCTTTCAGAGACACACTCATGGACCTGTACCCCTAAGTACCATTTCCCCCTTTAATTAATATGTTAATTCTCTGCCTAGAAAAACATCCTGCTCCAATGTCTTAGTTGTGCAATAATCATAATGTCTACCTTTCAAGGTTACTTTAAGAAATAAAAGCTAATATATGTAAACATCTCAATTCATGAACCCATGACCATTGAGTCAATTTTTATTACAGTGACTTTTTGCTAAGTCTCCAAGGCTTTAAATATTTTTAAGAGAGGATTGTCTCATCTTTTTTTCAGAAAAGCAAGAGGATTAGAAAAACAGACCTTTTAGTTAGCAACCCAACATATAAAATGTAACACACCAGAAATTATTTTGTCTTTAAGTCAAATTATCAATTCCTCAGAGATCCTCTCTCTACATCTTTGTAAACACTGTCAGGCAGATCTTGTCCTAGGAATGAAGATAAAAGAATATACGAAAATTAAAATAAAAATTCTGTATCCTTGTGAAGCATATGGTTATTGTTTTGTTGTTGTTTATCAGTTTTCTGTGTTATGGATTTTTGCTCTTACCTTGTTTTATTATACTAGTTTATTTACAATATTTGAATACATTGTTTTTTACACCAGTTCTTTCTCATTTCACTAACCATCCACCCATCAAATTGTGAGACCCATGATTAAATCCCCTCTACCCCTCACACATCCTCACCCCTCTGCTTCCACCCTCCCCTCCTTTGGGTCCTCTATACTCATTCTATAATAATCACTTTATCCAGTATTTATCCTTATGGGAATTACTTAGCTCAGTCAGCATAATGCTTTCCAGTCCCTCTCCAGTTAGGTAATAATTTACAAAATTATTGCTCCTGAACAAATCTGGTGATTCACATCTACAGGTAGCTCCACAGGTAAAGGATGACCTGTCTCCCAACACTAAAACTTATAGAATCAGGCAATGATGGATTCTAAAAAGACTCACTAGCAGTGGAATTTTGTTTTAAGAAGCTGGGGAGTAATTGACCTGATAAACATTTCTAAAAGCTTTTTGTGGCTTTAGTACAGAGTAGGCTGAAGTGGAAAGCCTGTTGAAGAGTCAGCTATGGATTCACCAACTATGGGTTGATTTGATGGCATCCAATACCAACAACAAAAGGAAAAGAGTCAACGAAAGACTGAATCCTCCTCTTTTTGGACAAATAACATGGAAAATGTATTTCAAATCCTTGCAGCAGTGTTTATTTACATTTATTTGTGTAAATATTTGATTCTTTGTCTTTCCAACAGACCATGAACAGATTCCATGAAAATCGGAATTATATCTATTTCATTGCCCATTGAATTGTCAGTGTTAAATACAAATCTTGGGAGTTATATGTTACACAGTAAATATTTGCTTGATTGAGTTAATTAATGAATGACTGTACACTCTAACAGATTATGGATTCCCAATTAATATTGCTAATGTTGTTATTTGCTCTTGAGATGGGACTGACTCAAATTGATCTTCCAGTGGGTTTTTAGAGGCTGTAAATTGCACCGGTTGCTCATCTTTTTCTCTTGGAGTAGCTGGTAGATTTGAACTCTGTGCCTTCAGATTGACAGTGCAATGCCTTATCACTAAGACCAGAGCTTCAAACAGCATCAGAAACTATATTTTAAGATTCTTTTAATTTCCCTCATAACTAAACTAGGGTTCTGTGTGTGGCAAGTACTCAATAAACTGTTGCTAACTTGATTTACTATCCATAATCAATTGTTAGATTTTCTACATTTTTTCTTAAACAAATAACTAATAGAAAGTAAAAATAAGCTTTAACAAGTCTAAACAGAAGAACATGAACTCTTAAAGTTTACATTTTGCCAGAAAGTATGAAATTCTCACAAGGGAGACTCAATGATGGGTTTTTTGGAGGTTCCCCCCACCCTTTGTCTTTTGGGAAATAAGACCTGATAACAGAAGTTTATTTATAATCATAGCTGCAAAATTGCCTCTAGGAAAGCAATAATAATAGGGCAAGCTATCTTGTTTTCTTACAAATCTAATTAAAAAAGAAAGAAAAAAGGAAGACAATTCGGTCATATGAGTAAAAAAATACTTTGAGACAACCAATTTTACCCACCATTTTACCAGAGTAGTAGTCCAGTTTACTAATTTTTGACTTTGAACTAACCAGAGGCAAGCATTAATTGGCCAATTAATTGGCCAATTAAAATACAGAGTTATTACTCTACATATTTCTGTCTAGAAAGACTTGATAAACGTTAGACAATCAAGAAATGTGTTTTTCATTTTCCTAGTGATTATCTACTGGACTGAAAATATGTTAACGTTTCTCTGCCCCAGGCTTAGGAATAGTACTTGAACTAGCTAAATATTAGAAGCTCATCTTCTGATCCCATATCTAACAATGTTCTTGCATTATAAATAGGGTTTTGGAAAGCCTGGTGTTCCAGAAATGGATGTCTAATTGAACTTCTAAATCCATCTTACAAGATAACTTGGGAAAAGGCCAAAATATCCCCACATGCAAGTTTAAACTGAAATGGAAGAAAATTAAAACAAGTCTACAAGAAAATTAAAACAAGTTCATAAAACCCAAAACATGATCTGAGTCTACACTAATTCAATTTAAACACCACTCCCAAAATAGATTTGATGCATTGAACACTAATGACCAAAGACCAAACTCATTGTGGCAGAGTGTATTGCATTGAAACAGATGAGGGAGAGAACTGTTTAAATGGAACATATGAATGGGTATTCTTGTCATTATAGAAGTCCAGAGTGAAGGCTACATAGTGGCGTGGACTCTAGGGGGAGGGACTGCATAATTATGAAAGAGATTGTCTTTTTCTTTTCAAGAAAAGCGTGAATTGGGGGGAGGGAATGGGTAGGGAGAAAAGGGCAACAGTGAATGACTGGAAACCCTAAGTCTCTGTAAACTTTCATTAAAATGAATAAAAAAAAATTGGTGGTGGTTCTCATCAGCAATCAAATGGATAGAGAGGCTGTGTTATATTCACACAATGGAATACTATGCTATATTTAAAAACAAAGAACTCATGAAATATTATACAAAATGGGTGACCCTGGAGGACATTTTGCTCAGTGAAATATCTCAGTCACAAAAGGATAAATACTGCATAGTGACACTGTTGTAAAGTGGGTCTGATATTGGGGTTGGGCAGAACCTAAGAAAAGGGGAGAATAATAATGTATAATACATTGAAACAGATGGGGGGGAGAACTGTTTAAATAGGATTAGGTATCATTTTCATGACAAGATTACAGAAAAATAAATGCATAGTAAAGTGGACTGTGGACTTGGGAAGAGATTGTATAACAACGAGTGAGTTTTTTTTTTCTTTGCAAAGAGAAAAAGAACTGAGGGGAAGGGTGGGCC
>NW_006400148.1:658208-659909 GCF_000299155.1 Elephantulus edwardii
GCCTCCTGAAACCCTATGAACCTGGAGAAAGGATGAAAGTCATGCAGGTGTAGAGGATTTTTGTTCAAAGGGTCTATGAATCACCAAAGACTCGAAGGCACTTAACAAGAACAACAACAACAACATGAGTAAAATCTTAAGTGATGCAGGAAGAAGATGGGGAAAAATGCACAAAGCCACTGAGCCGAAAAGAATTGCTCAACTATGAACCGTCTGATAAAGAACCAATAGCACTAAAGGAAGAAATTCAAGCTATGCTGAAGCCAGTGGCAAAAAAAAAAAAATAAAATCAGAAGAAATTCTATACTTGCTCACCAGTTTGTGCTAAGAAATTTGGAAGACAACCACCTGGCCAAGGAATTGCAGAAGATTTATACTTGTTCTCACTTTAAGGAGGAAAAAAAGTGGGGGTGATGGAGCTCTGATGTCCTAGCGGCAAGAAACTGCACTGCAATCACAGAGGTGTGTGGTTCGAGTCCACCAGATGCTCTGCTGGAGAAGGAGGGACAATCTTCTCCTGTACCAGCCAGATCGAATTTAATAGTACATACACACACACAAATGTATATACTATCAAGAGTAGGGAATGATATTAACAATATAATTAATAAAATCTTACTGAACGTTATTTTTAAGATGAGTGAAACAGTACATCAACAGAAAAACTACCAGAAATGGAAGCTGGATCTGTAATAGGTTATGACAAAATTGATCTATTGATGTCAAAAAGATCCTGACTGAAAGCAAACAATACCAAAGAGATATTTGCTTCGTCTCATTGAATAATCAAAAGAATTTTACTGAGTGTATCATAACAAATTATGGGTAATACTGAGAAGCATAGGAATCCCAGAACACTTAATTTTGCTCATGTAAAACGTGTAGGCCAAGAAGTTAATTAAAAAGAACAAAAAGATATCACATGGTTTAAAATCAGGACAGGTATGTGGCTGAGCTGTATTGTTTCTCTGTATCTATTAAATCTGTATTATGAGCAAATAAATTTAAAATTTGGGCTATATGAAGATGAATATGCATCAGGTTTGGAAGGTGATTCAACAATTTGCATTATGCAGATGTCATCACTTCACTTGCAGAAACTGAGAGAGATATGGAGTACCTAGTGAAGAAGATCAGACTATGGCTGTCAATATGGGTTATAAAATCTCCACCACTGGGCCAATAGGAAACATCCTGATAAGTGGAGAAAAGATTAAGGTTGTTAACTATTTCATTTTATTTGGATTCACAATCAACAGCCATGGTAACAGTATTTAAAAAAAATCCAAAGAATGGTTGCATTGGACAAGCATACTATTATGGGAAGCCAAACTTTATACCAAATATTATATGAAAACCCTTATTCAGGAATTGAAGGAATTACAAATTTACAAGTTAGGATTTCTCCTGTGGCATATCCCAGAAAATGAGCTGTTTGTTCCCTTCAGACAGGAGACAGCTGGGGCCTCCTTGCAGAGGGAATGTTACTTCCTGAGTTCACCCTGAGGCATCAAGGCAAGCAGAAGGTTTTCAATAGAAAGAGCTTAGCTTCATTTGCATTGAATTCTCTTTGTGATTTACTTCCTGATAATTTTCAATAAAGATACAGAGAAGCTTGCTTGGGGTCTTCAGTGGAGGAGAACTGCTGGCCGGCTGTTTAATGCTCTCTGCTCTATCTCATTCCTGGCTGTTTGTCTCATT
>NW_006400148.1:661439-692690 GCF_000299155.1 Elephantulus edwardii
CACAGCTCAAAGGCATCAATTCTCCTTCTATCCTCCTTTGTCATTGTCCAACTCTCTGATGCATATACTAGCATTTAAAAAAAAATTGTATGTATCTTAAAGTTGGACAATGAGAAAGATGATGGAAGAAGAGCCATCATAAAATAAATACATCTTGTAGTGGATGTAATCAGAGGGCTTTATAGAGACCAGAATTATAAAACTTTGTATCATATACTTTGGGAATGTTGTCAGGAGACATCAGTCTTTGGAAACTGCGTAATTCTGGGAGAGTTAGAGGGCCAATGAAAGAGAGGAAGCCACACAACTAGATAGATAAACACAGTGGCCACAGCAATGGGCTTGAGTGTGATGAAGATTTGGATGATGGTGTAGGATGGGGCAAGGTTTGGATCTTCGTCCATAGGATTGCTATGCATCCTCATTGTTTCAATGACACCTGAAAACAACAATAACAGAATCTTTAAGTGTCATGATTTAATTTTTAAAATTGCTAGTGTTACATCTCTTTCTTTTTATGACAATTTCCCTGCACTAAATAAAAGCAAATACTATTATTTCCCATGAACAATTTGTATGTAAATCATGAAACATGTACAACTTTTATATTAATGCAAATTCTAATAAGTTGTGTTTTCTTCCCAGAAATATTCTTCAGTGTGCTTTCATCTTAGTTTCTACAAATGGAGGCTTTATAGTAGGTACATTGTGATTCTTTCAGACTAGATAAGCTATGAGATAGACTTTCAACAAAAACTTCAGATAATTTTTCCTTCCATTTAACCTACTTGTGCATAAACTAAAAAGAGCTAATTTTTTTCAAAGCATCACCTTCCTTTAAAAAACTATGCCTTCCACAGATTCATTCAAATGAGAAAAAGCAAGGATAATTATATTTTTATTTCTATTCTTAATTTTAATTTAATTAATTTAGCTAAATTTCCCACTAAGATATTTCCAGAAATATTTATGAAATTGCATGAGAAACAAGAATGTGAGACAGCACAGTCACACAGTTCTACACTTAAAATTAAACTCAATTTAATTATCTACTTTTGTCATCTTGAAGGTATTACTGATTTTTTAACAAAAGGTTCTGCATTTTCATTTTGTATTGAAAGCTGAAAAATATGTAGCCAGTTTAGATGAGAAGTCAATTGGGTTAGTTAGTTCTTTAAGCTGTTGGCTAAAGCAAAAGGGAAAAAAGAAGAAAAAAAGCAAAATTTGGAGTGATAAAACTTCAGGTCCATAGCTGAAACAAATGGAATAGACTAAAAAGACATTTTAGCGAAAATTGTAAACGTTTAATTTTTTAAAAAAAATGTATTTAATTAGGTTGTTTATAATTATTGATATTCTGTTGTTGTCTTCATGTGTCCATGAGTCACTTGTGATTCATTGTGACCCAATCTATGAATAATAGCTCTGAACCCTACTGTCTCTGACACACTTAACCCATTACTCTAATTATTATGCCAATACATCCCATCTGGGTTCTTCCTCTTTTGCACTGACTCTCCACCCTTCCATTTTCAAAGCACTGGTCCCTTGTGGCCATATGCCTAAGTTATGTAAACAGAGCTTCAAAATCCTTGCCACTGAGGAGCAAATTGGTTTTACCCTATCTTGGGCAGACCTATTTATTCTCTTGGTAGTCAATACTGTTCTCCAGGACCACAACTCACTCAAAGGAATCAGTTCTTCTTCTGTCATCCTTATTCCGGCTCTCTGATACATATCAGGTGCACCTTGGTCTCTAGATGGACAGTGTTTTCGTTAGCACTCTAGAGAAGCCCAAGACAGCAGACTTTCCCTATGAAATATGTCTTTTGATTTCTTGATTGCTGGTGCCAAGAGTGTTGATTGTGGAACAGTGCAAGATGAAATATTTAATAGTCTCAATCTCTTCTCTATCTGTTATCCTGCTGCCAATTGATGGTGAGAATCCTGGTTTTCTTGACATTGAGCTGTAATCTATATTGGGCACTGCAGTTCTTGACCTCCTGCAGTAAACATTTCAGGTTCTTCTCAGTTTAGGCAAAAAAACTTGTGTCATCTGCACAACACAAGTTCTTGATGAGTCTTCCTCCAATCCTGATGTCGCATTACTCCTCATAAAGTCCAGCCTCTTGAATGATCTATTCTGTATATAGAGTGAAAAATAGGAGAAAAGACACATTCCTGACACAATTGTTTCTTAACTTTGAACCAAGCAGTATTTTTGTTGTTGTTCTGTTCTGAGGACTACTTCACAGGTTTTACGTGAGCACAATCAAATGTTCTGGGATTCCCATCCATCTCAATGTTAGCTACAATTTGTTGTGATCCACACAATCAAATGCCTTTGCATAGTCAATGAAACGCAGATAGACATTCCTTTGGTAATTTTTTATTTCAATCAAGATCCATCTGACAACGGCAATACCGTCTCTAGTGCCACAACCTTTTCTTAACCCAGCTTGTGTTTCTGGTAGTTCTCTGCTGATGTGCTGCTCCAGTCACTTTGGATAATCTTGAGTAGCATTTTGCTTCCTTACGATATTAGTGATATTTGTTGATAATTTTCACTCTTTGGGGTCACTTTTTTTTTAATAGGAATAGGAATCTCTTCCAGTCAGTTGGCCAGGTAGTTGTCCTCCAGATTTCTTGGTACAGCCTGGTGAGCACATCTAAGGCTGCACCTGTTTGTTGAAATATGTCAGTTTGTATGTCATTAATTCCTAGGACCTTGTTTTTTGCCAGTTCCTTCAAAGCAGTTTGAACTTCCTCTTTCATCACCATGCTTCTTAATCATATGTTGTTTTATGAAATTATTCTGTATCAGCTAATTACTTTTGGTACGGTGACCTCATTTACACCTTCCATCTTCTTTTGAAGCTTCCTGGATCAGTAATATTTTTTCCAAAACATCTTTAAGTATTGCAACTCAATGATCCTATTTGTTATTCAGTTTCTTCAACTTGAGAAATGTCAAGGGAGTTCACCCCTTTTGATTTTTTTACTCGAGCTCTTTATACATTTCATTAGTGTATTTTGCTTTGTCTTCCAGAGATCCCCTTTGATTATTCTGTTCAGCTCCTTAATATATACATTGTATTTTATATAAATTAATTACTATTGAACTATGTCTATTATCACCTCTCCTCCTCAAATCCTCCATGGAGTATTCCCTATTCCTTCACTGCTCCTCTACCCACTAACTTCTGCTACCCTGGTGATATCTCCTTTCCCCCCTTTTCTGTTTCCCCTTCTCTGTCTTTCCTCCTCCTTTTGAACATTTACATATATCTTGCTCAGTTACTCTCCTATCTGCACACTAGTGGTCTTATGCAGTGTCTATTACAAGGATGGAGGGACAGCACAGGAGAGGAAGACCCCAGATGAAATGGATGGACACAGTAACTGAGGCAATGGGATTAGGTGTGTTAGAGTTAGTGATACTGGCTCAGTATAGGGTGAACTTCAGAACAGCTGTATATACGGTCACTATGAGGCATAGGCTACTTGATGGTACATATAACAACAACAACAACATCCTTACGTGATGGATTAATTTCACTCAGCATAATGCTCACTAGTCTTTTGCTAGTATTTTCAATAAAACATTCTTTGTTACTAATTTTTACATGTTTTACATGCTATATAAAAAATGAGTTCTAATTAAGGTTACCAGAAAAAAGAACTCTTAAAAAATTGTAAAGCAAAACCTCATTTTTTTTTCTTTCATGAATCTTTTAAAACATTTCTTTATCTTTAACAGACTACATTTTCACCAAAGATATGTCAAGAAAAGGCAACAGAGAGTATAATCCTCAAAATCTTTGGTAACGGCGAACTCTTGGGACTACTCTTTAAAACAAAAAGAAAAGAAATTTGGAATTGTAAATACTATAGAAGATACATTAGAAAAAAAACAGTTTCCCCTGTTAGCTTCTCTCAGATCAGTTTTACAAACTTCCTCCTTCTGGGACTATTCAGGATATTGTTAAAAAAGTCAAGCATTCAAGTCAAATAACTTAGGTTGGAATTTGGCTCTGCTACTTAATAGATGTGTGATTTGCGGCAAAATTATGTATCCTTCTGAGCCTCAGTTTTCTGATCAACAAAACGTATTTAAGATTAAATTATATGAGATCATGATAAAACAAGTAAAAGAAAACTGATTAAAGTAAATCATTCTTAGATTTTTCATTCACTGAAATCCAGGGTTAAATGCAATTAACACACGATACTAGAAGTAGTCACGGGGTAACAGAGCAGGGACTGAGACTCGCCTTTCCAAAGGCAAATTATTAAAATCTTGCAAGGTGCTATGTGTAAGACTCTAGGAAATTTTGAGCTCTTCAATAATGGAGGAGGTCGAAGAGTTGGAATCCTTGAGAGCCATTGCTTAAGACGTGAGAAGGCAGGTCATTGTCTTTCAGGCAACCTATTTAACTAGGTATTCAAGACACCAGGACTCCAGTCCTATTAACTAGGTATTCAAGAAACCAAGGCTCTAGTCTTAAGAAAAAGTAAAGCTAGCTGAAACTGGAAAGAAAGTAAAAGTCCATGCAACGGTTATTACCTAGACTTTTTTGAAGAAAATATAATTTCAAGATGTTTTCGTATTAAGTGATGGCTCATTCCAAATGGTTACATTGTGCCGAGGGAGCTCTTATGTCTTAGTGATAACAAGTTGTGATATCAACCCAAAGACAAGGAGTTCGAATCCACCAACTGCTCCACCAGAGTTAGATGGATAATCTTCTTTTTTGCAATTTTCTATCTCTGAAAACCTGCTATGGTTCAGAAGGTCAGCTATGAGTTAGTTCTAACTTGATGGCATATAACGGCAACAACACTGAGCCAAGCACAGGGATCAAAAAGAGAGACCTGATCACTAAAGTTTCCTGTCTATGGAGAGTGACAAATACATAGGCATATGATAACCAACATGGGAATAGAAGTATCCCAGAGTCAGATGTATTATTAAAGCACAAACTGAAAGAGACAGGGAACACCAATGGCTTTTAAAGAAAATGACAAAAGCAAAAATGACAGATAGGGCTGGTAAAGGTTTAACTTGGCTATTTACCAGCTAAAAAAGAGTGCAGAATATGGTTATGTGCGACTGATCAATTGTTTGAAATGATCCCTATTACAATGCCTGAAATTACTTTTCCTGTTCTGTTCACTCAAACAAAAAAATGTACAAGGTAGCCTTATCTTACCCTTCTAGCAAACCTGCAGCAGCTCATAAACCAATTATGAATAACCTCCACAGAAGTTATTGCTTCTTTTTCTTGTCTTGTTGGCCCTCAACTCTTTTCTATTTCAATTCTCTAAACACATTATGTGCTAAATTCTGTATTGTACATGAACAGGTCACCCTGAATCCAAACAGACCAAAACCAAATCCTATTGAGGATGGATGTCTCAGAATAGAAGACCACTGAACAGCCAGGAGAACTTCGAGTCACGTTAGTCTCTGGACAGATGACTGCTTATATAACAAGAGAGAATGCTGGTGCCTTAGCCTGTTTTTAATAATCTCATAAAGCTTCCACTATTTCTCTATATTTACGTGTCCTTCCTGACTTGCTTTCTATGGCCATATGCTTCATAAATTCAAAATAAATAAGTGAATGAATAAACATATGTAATCCTCTACAGAGGAAGTACAATCATGGACGTTCCCTGAAAGGCTGATCATCTCTTAAAAGAGCAAGAAAATAGGAAAGGAGTGGATTTTCATCATAATACGTGTTTGTAGTTGTGTTTGTTGTTGTTAAGAAGAGACTCACAGTTGACCCTTCAGCAGGTTTTCAGAGGCTGTAAATCACATGAGACTGTCCATCTTTCTGCCATGGATCAGGTAGTGAATTAGAACCACACACTTAGGTGTTGTCAGTACAACTCCTTACCACTAGGCCCCCAGAGCTCCCTAATGTATTTAATTAGTATTATTTATTAAGATTTATCAGGTCCAATTCATGGTTTGAATGTATAGAATGTAAGGCAATATTCACCAATGTTATAAAATTTAAAGGTTGGTAATTTTATATTAGGAAGAGACATGCTATGTAAAGACGTACTACTTTAAGTTACTGTTTTAAGTATTCTTAATCAAGACAGAATGCAATGGAGCTTGTAAATTCTCTTTCAGTGTACACCTACACCAAATATACTACATTAGTCATTTACAAAAGCACTTTATATAAGGGGAGGTTTATTGCACAGAGAATATCAGCATTTTGAGCACTGGCTCAAACACAGAAACCAAAATTACATTTGTAGATCTACTGTAAGATTCCATACTATTTACATCATAAAATGTCCCAAAGAACAAAAAAAAAAACCCAAAAAACCCAAACAAACAAAAAAAACAAACACCTCAAATTCAGTCAGATGATAGTATTTCTTAGTTGTTGCTGCGGGATGTTGTTGTTGTGTGCCCTTGAGTCGCTTGCGACTCATAGTGACCATATGTACGATAGCCATAAACCCTGCTCTGTCCTGAGCCAATCACACTGTCTATGACACAGCCACTCCAACTACACCAGTCAGTGAATCAATCCACCTCATAGAGGGTCTTCCCCTCCTGCACTGTCTCTCCAACCTCCCAAGCCTGACGTCCCTCTCCAAGGACTGGTCCCTCCTTGCAACATGTCCAAAATATGTCAGACGAAGCCTCAGAATTCTTGCTTCTAAGGAGCAGCCTGGTTTAACCTTCTTCAGGGTGAACCTGTTCATTTTCTTAGCAGTCCATGGTACATTCAATAGTAGTATTAACAATAATAAAACTTTCTTGGATGTGATAAGTTCTTCTTCCTGACAGATAGTCTACAATCTCAATTAATTTATCTAGATATGAGAAAACTTATTAGTAGAACCTAAAACTTATTAGTAGAACTCACTCTAAGTCCTAAATTGCTCTCATTTGTGAAAGGATTCTGATTAAAAATTATGCTTTCAACTATCAAACAACTCTAAATTTAGCATAAAGCAGAGTTGCAATATAATGATTCATGCATCTGGAGAGTAATAGTTTTAAGTCTCCGAAATGAACTTAATCAACAATAAGCTTATATCATGAAATATTTTCTGTTTAACTAAGGGTAAAGTGAATTGTTATTGTTGACCATTGAGTCAGAACTGACCCAGGAGGTTTTCAGAGGCAATAAATGGCACAGGAGGAGATTTCATATCCTTCCTAGAAAAACAAATATTTTCTTCCTAGAAAACAAATATTTTTAAATTGGAGGTCATCAGGATTATAACTAAATAAAAATTATCACTGTTTTTTCTGTAAGCACTAAGAGTATAATGAGATGACAGAAGTAACTTGCTTGGCTAGACTTGTGTCCTAAAAAATTTACTCATTGATTGAAACTTACTGAGAAGGAGGTGTAATGTTACAAGATTGAAAGAAAAGTCATAGCAAGTCCTTGTGGGCTAGGTGAGAAGGAGCTGATTTTCATCATGTTATATATAGTCAGTGCATAGGTGCTGTTATAGCCTGCGATTCATAGTGACCCATGTACATTAGCTTTGAACCTTGCCCTATGCTGAGCCAATCTCATCATCTCTGACGGACTTAATTCCATTTCTCCAGACACTGAGTCAATCCATCTTCCTCTCGTGTGCTGTCCATCTACCCTTCTAAATATGGTGCCTTTCTCTAAGGACTGGTCAGTCCTGGCCAGGTGCCCAAAGTATGTGAGACAGAGCTTCAAAAATCCTTGCCTCCAGGGAGCAGCTTAGTTTTACCCTCTCCAGTACAGACCTGTTTGTCCTCCTGGCAGTTCACGGTATCTTCAACACTATTTTATAACACCATCAACTCAAAGGCAATGAGTTTGGGACTGATATTAAGGGTATCACCCAGAAAGAGAGCAAAGAGACATTATAAAGAGAAAGAAGAAAGAGTTAGATTTGGGAAATAAAAAGGAAAAACTCACTTGAATTTACTCAAGTAAGAGAGCTGAAAAATAAATTTAAGCCTCAAGTTGCAATACAGAAGGGCACTCTGGGAAAATTCTTAAATGATGCATAAAACATTTTAAAAAGATACATAGATATATCCATATATATCATCCACAAATGCATATATAAATATGAGTCTGATGGTAGCCTAGTGGCAAGAATCTATGCTGCAACCTTGAAGGTTGTAATTGAGGCCACCAGCCAATCTTCAGGAGAAGGATGGACAATCTCCTCCCATCTGATTAACTGCCTCTGAAAACCCACCAGAAGGTCAGCTATGGGTCAAGTCTGACTCTATGGTACACAACACCAACAATTAAATAAAATAACTATGCAAATATCATTCTTTATTGTTGGTTGTTACGTGTCATTGAGTCACATGCGACCCATAAAGACCCTATGTAGAGTAGCCCTAAACCCTGCTCTATTCTGTACCAACTCACTGTCTCTGACACACCTGTTCCTATTACCCTAGTGACTGAAAGAATACATCTCCTTGAGCATCTTCCACGGTTTCTCTGTCCCCTCACCATTCCAAGCATGATGTCTCTCTGCAAGGATTGGTCTCTCCTTGCAACATGCCCAAAGTATGTCTGACAAAACTTCAGAATCCTTGCCTCCATAGAGAACCCTGGTCTCTCGCTCTACAGATTGAGCCTATTTGTTCTCCTGACAGTCCATGGTATATTCAATATTATTCTCCAACACCACAGCTCAAAGGAATTAATTTTCCTTCTATCATCTCTAGTCATTGTCCTTCTTTCTGATGAACAGCAAGTAATTGCAAAGATTATGGCTTGGATCAGGCACACCTTAGTCTCCAGACTGATATCATTGCTCTTCAGTACTATGCAGAGGTCTCTGACAGCAGATTTCTCCAATACAATTTGTATTTTATTTTCCTGGCTGCTGGTACTAAGAGTGTTGATTGTGAAGCCAACCAAACTAAAGCTGTTAGCAGTCTCATTCTCTTCACCATCTATCACGATGTTGCCAAATGGCCTAGTAGTGAGAATCTTTGTTTTTTCGATGTTGAGCTTCAATTCATATTGAAGGATGCAGTCCTTGACCTTCTGCAGCAAGAGCTTCAGGTCCTCCTCAGTTTGAGCAAGCAGGGTTGTGTCTTCTGCATAATGCAGATTGTTGATGAGTCTTCCTCCAATTCTGATGCCACATTTCTCCTTATAGAGAAAAGACTCCCCAGATAATCTTTTTTGAAAAAGTATGGAGATAGAACACATCCCTGGTACACATCCTTCCCAATTTGGGTTACGTGGTGTTGTTTCCTTGTTCTGTTTTGACAATTGCCTCATGGTCCAAGTACAGGTTTCGCATAAGCACAATCAAGTGATTTGGGATTCCCATTCTTCTCAGAGTCAGCCACAGTTTGTTCTGATCCACACAGTCAAATGCCTTTGCATAATCAACGAAACAAAGATAGACATTCCTCTGGTATTCTCTGCTTTCAGCCAAGATTCATCTATAATTAGCTATAATATTCCTAGAACCACGACCTCTTCTAAATCCAGTGTGCTGTTCAGATGTTTATGGATAATCTTCAGCAGAATCTTGCCTGCATCAGTGATATTGTTCAATAATTTCTGCACTCTGTCTGTTTACCTTAGTTTGGAATGGGAGCACATATAGATCTCTTCCAGCCAGTTGGCTATGTGGTTGTCCTCAAGATTTCTTGGCAAAACTTGGTGAGCACATACAGGGCACCATGTTTGTTGAAATATGTCAATTGGTATGTTATCACTTTCCTGGGGCCTTGTTTTTGCCAATTCTTTCAGTGTAGCTTGAACTTTTCCTTTTATCACCACAAGCTCTTGCTCATACACTGTTTCATGAAATTCTTTTGTGTCTGCCAATTCCTTTTGGTACAGTGACTCTTTGTACTCCTTCAATCTACTTTTAATGCTTTCTGGATCATTCAGTATTCTGCCCCAAGCATCCTTAAGTATTGCAACTTGAGGTTTGAATTTGTTCTTCAGATCCTTCAGCTTAAGAAATGCCAAATACTTGAAATTATTTGCTTGCATTATTTTTACTCTTCAAATGTATTCAACTCTATGGATCATAACAAATTATGGAAGAGTGAAACAAATGAGAATTCCTTGAAAATAAATATTATTAAGAATAGTGCTTTTGCAGAATTTACTCAAAGACCAAAAGGCAGTTGCCCGAACAGAATAAGGGGACAGTCTTTTTAAGTTAAAAAATGGTTTGCTTTAGGGTTGAATACTATTCATTCATCATCCCTATTCAGTACTTATGCTGAACAAATAACTTTGAAGATGTAATGTAGGAATATGTATGTAGCACTAAGATTTGAGGAGGAGTCATCAACAACTGACTTGCACATGAAAAATCAAACATGCTGAAAATACAGAGGATTTGAAGCTCTTACTGAAGAATATCAGACTCAAGAATTCATTATAGATTATATCTCCACTGGACCAGTAGGAAACTTGTTGATAAATGGAGAAAAGATTGAAGCTGTCAAGGATTTCATTTTATGTGGATTCATACCTAACACCTATGATAGCAGCAGTCAGGAAATCAAATGATATATTGCATTGCTAAAATCTGCTACCAAAAGCCTCTTCCAAGTGCTAAAGGGTAGAAAAACCGGATTAAATACTAAATGACACCTGGCCCATCTATATGAGTTAATTTGCTTTGTTGTTGTTATGTAACATAGAGTTGGAACTGATGCATCACTAATTCTCTGGTCGGTTTTCAAAGGTACAATTCAGTTAATTGCACCGAATGAAATTGGACATCTTTGTTCTGTGGATCAGTTGGTGTATTTGAATCCTGTGGCTTTAGGTTGGTAGCACAATTCCTCCTCACAAGTAAGCCACCTGATGTGAAAGTCTGACAATGAATAAAGAAGACTGAAGAATAATTTATATCTACAGTGAGAACTTTACTGTTGTTGAAAAATATTGAGCATACATAAGCTCATCAAATGAGAAATCAGTCTTATAAGAAGAGCTCCTCAGAGGTGAAGATAGTGAGATTTTTCTAATAATTGCCATATTTAAGTAATTTTTTAGCAGGGGACCCCCAGAAAAAGGAAGCCTAACTGGAAAAGAAGGTCAGAGAAGGAGAGGAACACTTAACCATGGGATGCAAAGCCTCAGTGATTAGAACTATGCATTTGTACACAACAGAAATACTGAAGATGGCTTAGGATTAGGCAGGCAGGTTTTCCTTTCTTTTTTTGTCCATAACATTTAAAAATAACAGTGTCAAGGTGGGTGATGGTCTCACAAATATCTGTTCCACAAATTAGCTCTTAAACTCTTTTTTAAATATATATGCATACATAGCTTTTTGCATGTATGATTCTTTTATAATAAAATAGGGTTTAAAAAGTAAAGTGTATGTGGGAAAGCTTTTCGAAGTATAGTGTTAAATAAGAAATGGATGTTGCAGAATCATTTAATGAAGTACAGTGTTAAATAAAAAAGGACGTCATAGAATCATTTACTGTAGTATCAGCTTTAAAAAAAATGCATGCAAAACCTCAAAGAACATCCATCAAATTGTTAATAGCAGTTACTTTCAGGTTGGGATGAAACTGGAGAGACATACAGTCAATGACTCTCTTATACATTTATGTCAGATTGAAATTTCAGAAGAATATATTCACTCTAATAGTAAGAAGAATTACAAAAATACTTTAAACACTACAGTAAAGCTTTAAAAGCATTTTATGTGTCTCACAACCTTCTTGTGAACCTTTGTTTCAACGTATAATCTTCCACAATTTCATATTTAGTGCCTACAAATTATCCCTCTGCTCTCATGCACCATTTTGACGTAATCAATATTTATTGCTGGGTATTTAGCTTAGTTTTACATTTTTTGTTCTTTTGCATAGATCCATGTAATCCAGTGTCTTATTATTTGCACAAAGTAAATTTATGAAAGTAGAAATGCTGGGTCAAAAGGTATGTAAAATCTTAAACATTAAAATAAGAACATTTTCATCATAATTTTACCAACAGTGCTTTAAAAATAAATTGGTTACAGATTTTGTACCAATGTCATATGAGTCTAGAGACAGTAAAATATTAGTCATTAATTTAGACGCAATTTCAACAATTCCAGGAGTTCTATCTGGGGTTCAGACATGATCTCTTGCAAAGGGAAAGGAAATGTAAGTTGCCAAAATACATAAGCAAAGCATGCATTTTTTGCATCTGTGAAACCCCATGCCTAGTATATTGCCTCATATGTAGTAGGTGCTCAAAGTAATTGCTTAGTTAGAAATTTCAGGTTGGATAAATTCATAGATGATCTGAACTTTTCTAGAGGTATTAAAAAAAATTTAAAAATAAGAAGACATTAAGCTATAAAAAGAATCAGGAGTTTTTACTGTATAGTATTGAAATTCCAGTGTTTGTTGACTAGTTTTTCATACTTGCTATAGAAGTGAGCCTGTTTAAAACAAAGTGATTTTTTTTCCTATTAGACCAATATATTTCCTCCCTTCTCACCATCATTACTGTGAAAGTTATATATTTCATCTGGCAACCTATTAGGCTAAAAGCTATAAAATCAAGTTGGAGATGGAAGAGACATAGAGTAATTCTTTAAGTATGAAGTTAGCAGAGGGGGGAAAAAGCAGGTCTAAATAATCCAGAGATCTTTATTTATCTTGACAGTTCATAAATGGATCACAAGCTATCAATGTTAAGCCTGTGTGATAGCGCAGGACTATGAGTCAGTAACTGATTTTGTGCCAGAGAGCACAATTCTCATGTTAGATTGGAGACAGCATTATTGATTTGAGTTGAGATTAGGGAAGGTCAGCCAAATCAGAGAGAAAGACATGCTAAAAGACTAATGATGTTCTCTTATGGATGTGGTTTGGACTTAATCCCCATACCCCACACCCAAACAGCAATGGCATAAATTTAAGCCTATTGCTTTCTTTTGTTAGAGATAAATTCTTCTTTATAGGCTGTGTAAAAATTCTGCTTTCAAATCTAAAGATATGGGATGAGTCATAAACATATTAGGTTTTAAAGAAAAGAAAATCTTTTAGTTTAAAATATAGGCTATGATATTTATTTTTAATTTAGAAGTTGTATAGGACAAATTATATGAACTAGGAGCTCCATTGATGGAATGGAAGAGCAACTTGACTGCTAGGGAACCCATCAACCACTTTATAAGAGAAAGATGTGGCAGACAGAGTCTGGAATTATTTTACAGCCTTAGAAACCCTCTGGGGGCGGTTCTACCCTGGCTTAAAGGATTGCTATGCATCAGAATAAATTCAAAATCAATAAGCTATACTTAATTCAATAGCAATGAGTTAACTGTATGAGACTATTAATGATAGAGGCAGTATGGCAACAGCTGTCTCTGGAGCCCTCTTTGAAGCTTCGAAGCTCCCAAAACAAGGAGTACTCCAGAGAGGGCACCAGTCACCACCACACAGCCTCCATGGGCCCCAGTTCAGGGCCTATGAATCTAGCAGACATAGTTGTTATAATTACTATGTACCATCGAGTCAAGACCAACTTATAGCTGACCCTCCAGTGGGTTTTCAGAGGCAGCTGATAGCACAAGAGGTGACTGCCTATCTTTCTCCAGCAGAACAGTTGGTGGACTTGAACTGTGTGCCTTTTGTATTGCATCACAGCTTCTTGCCCCTGGGCCACCAGCAGCCATAGAGATAGCCACTATTGTGTTGCTTCCTGTGAATCCCAATCTACAGCCTCAGAACCTAGCTGCAGTCCCATCCTGAGCCCTCAGAACCTAAAAAACCACAAAGAGGGCTCCTTCTGCAAATGCACAGCCTCAGGAGGGCCCCAGCTTGGACTTAGATGCTGCAGAGATGGCCCCAGTTTCCACTGCTTAAGCACACAGCCTCAGTCAGAGCCAGAGAAGGCTTCCACATGCCCTACTGCTATGCTTGCTTGTTTATATGATTTACTCTTAGGAGAACAACATGTATCTATCAGCTCATAGTGGCAGGGAGTGATGTGCATGTTGCTATTTACTTTAAAACTTTGGTGAGTTTATCTTTGCATGTTTATCATTTGCTCCTATGAGTGCAGCACTTGCTGTTTGTTTGCTGTACTAGAGTGATCAGGAGTTTCAATTACCAGCAGGGTTACCCATTGTAGAAAGGTCAGCAAACTTTAAGATTAAGACAGGTAAGATTTTAAAAAACAAACAAACAAACAAACTCTGAGCAATAGAATAGCATGGTTGCGTATAGTACTGGCTGGTAAAGTGCAGACTGGAAGTCACCCCAAAATGAGGAATAACAGTTATAAAACTAGAATAATGACTGGAATGTGGAATGCATGAACTATGAATCTAGGAAAATTAGAAGTTGTAAAAAATAAAATGGAACACATAAAGATCAGAATGCTAGACATTATTAAGCTGAGATGGACTAATACTGGCCACTTTGAATCAGACAATCATGATCTATCATTCTGCAGATGAAAACTTGAAGAAGAGTTCTCTTAATATTAAAAAGACCATTTAGGGATCTATCTAGACATACAATGAAGTAAGTTATAGGATAGTACCCATATGTGTACAAAGAAGATGTAGTTATACAATAATTATTCAAGTATATGCAGCAACAACTAAAGCTAAAGAGGAATAAATTGAATAATTTTATTTACTTTGTATCTGGCAATGAAAAAGTGAGGAAAAGTAGGGTTGCAAACATTGTTTAAAAGGTCATCTCTACATTCATCTTGAAATGCAAGGCTGTGAATTACAGGATAATATCCATATGTCTACAAGACTCACCAACAATCTGCATTATGCAAATGAAACAACCCTACTTGCTGAAACAGGAGTATCTGAAGCACTGTTGCAGAAGGCCAAGAATTGCAGCCTTCAATATGGATTGAATCTCAACATCAAGAAAACAAAGATTCTCACCACTGGACCAGTTGGCAGCATCAGGATGGATGGTGAAGAGATTGAGATTGTTAACAGATTTAGTTTGCTTGACTCCACAATTAACATGCTTGGTACCAGCAGCAAGGAAATTAAAGGACAAATTAAATTGGGAAAGTGTATTGTCAGGGATCTCTCCAGAGTACTATAGAGCAACACCATCAGTCTGGACACAAAGGTGTATGTGATCCAAGCCATTGTCTTTGCAATTACTTGCTACATATCAGAAAGCTGGACAGTGACTAGGGATGTTAGAAAGAGAATTGATGTCTTTGAGCTGTGGAGCTGAAGGAGAGTATTGAATATACATACCATGGACTGCTAGGAGAACAAACAGGTTTGTCCCAGAGAGGGTGAAGTCAGGCTGCTCCTTCGAGGCAGGGATTCTGAAAGTTTGTCAGACATACTTTGGAAATGTTGCACAGTGGGAGCAGTCCTTGGAGAGAGATACCATGCTTGGGCTGGTGGAGAGACAGTGCAAGAGAGGAAGACCCTTGATGAGATGGATTGATTACTGACTAGGGTAATTGGTGTAAGTGTGTCAGAGACAATAAGATTGGCACAAGATAGAGTAGGGTTTAGGGTTGCTGTACTTAGGGTCACTATAAGTTGCAGACAACTAGACAGCATATAACAACAACAACAAAGAAGCCCAGTGAGATGAGCTGGCACAGTAACTGGAATAATGGGTTCAAGCATGTCGTTGATGTTGAACATGGTGCAAGAGAGGACAAGATTACATTCTGTTGTTTATGGATAAATGGATTGTACTCAATTTGATGGCACAAGCAGAGAGTACCAGAGGAATGTCTACCTGTGTTTCATTGATCATGCAAACGTGTTTGTGTGTGTCACAACAAACTGTGGCTGACTCTGAGAAGAATGGGAATCCCAGAAGACTTGATCATGCTTAGGCTATACCTGGACCAAGAGGCAGCCGTCAGAACAAGCAAGGGAATACTGCGCGGTTCGATATTGGGAAGGATGTGAATCAAGGATGTGTCCTAGCTCCATACCTTTCAATCTATATGTGGAACAGATTATCTGGGAGGCTGGGCTCTGTGAGGAGAAGTGTGGCATCAGGATTGGAGGTAGACTCATCAACAGTGTGTGCTATGCAGATGCAATAACCCTGCTTGCTGAAACTGAGATGGACCTGAAGCACTTGCTGAAGAAGGTCAAGAACTGCATCCTTCCATATGGATTGAAGCTTAACATCAAGAAAACAAAGATTATCACCACTTTTCTGATTGACAGCATCATGATAGATGGTGAAGAGATTCACATTGTTGACAGCTTCAGTTTGCTTGGTTCTACAGTCAACACTCTTGGTACCAGCATCCAGGAAATTAAAATACGGATTGCATTGGAAAGATCTACTGTCAGAGACCTCTCCAAGGTACTGAAGAGCAAAAATGTCAGTCTGGAGACTTAGGTGAGCCTAATACAGACCATGGTCTTTGCAATCGCTTGCTATGCTTCAGAGAGCTGGACAATAACTATGGATGATAGAAAGAGAACTGATGCCTTTGAGCTGTGGTTCTGGATAAGAATATTGAATATATCATGGGCTGCTAGGAAAAGAAAAAATGTCATCCTGGAGAGGGTGAAACTAGGCTGCTTCTTGGAGGCAAGGATTCTGAAGCTTCATCTGGCATACTTTGGATATGTTGCAATGCAGGATCTGTCCTTGGACATGGATGTCATGCTTAGGAGGGTAGAGGAACAACGCAGGAAAGGAAGACTCTCAAAGATATTAATTGGGTCAGTCACTGGGGTAACAGAGATAAGTGTTTCAGAGACAATAAGATTGGCAAAGTATAGAGCAGGGTTTAGAGCTGTTGTACATAGGGGCACTATAATTTGTAGATGACTCTATGGCACATAACAATAACATTAATGATAAACATCTGTTATTTTGCAAGCTACTTTATTCATTAGAAAGAGAAACAATTTTCCCCTTTAGCTATAATCTAAAACACTTAAATAATTTAATCATTTAGCAAGCATCTCTTAAAAACATTCTATAAGAAAAAAACATTATATTAAACATTAAACCCTGTGAGTATGATAAAGTTACTTATCATGCAGCTCCTATGTTCCACAAATGTATAACAATGTATTAAAATATAATCATGCTAAAATGTGTTTTATTTACTAGAAATACATAAAGTTGTTTGGAGTACCAAAACACATCCAGCTATGATGATTATGTAGCTTCCTAAAGATTGTACTTTGAGGATAAGTTGTTGTTGTTAGGTGCTGTTGAGACAGTACTATGAGTACTTACAGCTCAGTGACCCTGTGAACAAAAGATCTGAACCCTGTCCTATCCTGTGTCACATCCTCACTTCCTGACACATTAGAGCCTGTTGCGGTAGTGATCATGTCAATCCAATTGGTTGAGGGTCTTCCTCTCCTTAGCTGACCCTCCAACCCTCCCACCATCATGCCCTTCTCCAAGGAATAGCCCCTTTTTGCAACAAGCCCAAGATATGTGAAGTGAAGCCTCATCATTCTTGCCTTCAAAGAGCTCTATGCCTGCACCCTTTCCAAGACATATCTGTTCTTTTGGCTGTCCATAGGATATTCAGTGGTTTTCCACAACATCACAGAACAGAGGTATCAATCCTTCTGTCATTCTTATTCATTGTTCAGCTCTCACATGCATAGCAAGTGATCAGAAAGATTATGGCCTTAGTCCTCAAAATGACATCATTACTCCTCAATAATTTGGAGAAGTCCCTAACTGCAGATTTTCCCAGTGTATTGCATCTCTTTATTTCCTGACTGCTGGCACTAAGGGAGTTTTTGTGGATCTAAGCAAGATGGAGCTGATGACAATTTAAATCTCTCCACCCATCATGATGCTGATTATTTGTCCAGTGGTAAGAATCTTTGTTTTCTTGCCATTGAGATGCACTCCATACCGTAGGCTGCATTGAGGATAAGTTAAGAGAAGATATTTTGAAGAGACTATAGTGGTGCTGGAGAAGAATATTGAACATACCATGGAAAATTCTGAAACAGTTCTGTCCTGGAGGGGATACAATAAAGTTGCTCCTTGGAGGCATGGATTTTGAAACTCTATCTCACATAATTTGAGCATGTTTCCAGAAGGAACCTTGGAGAAGGATATGATGCTTGGAAAGATAAAGGGTCAGCAACAAAGAGGAAAACCCTAGATGAGAAGGATTGAGAACAGTGACTATGACAGTTGTGTCAGGAGTGTCAGAGACAGGGAGGCTCAGGATGGAGCAATATTTAGAGCTACTGTTCATAGGGTTGCTGAGTTCTAGTCTACTTGATGGCACATAATAACAAGATAGTATGATCAGGTGACTCTGATGGTTTAGTGTTAAAAAGCTACACTACAATCCCAAAAGCACGCTGTTCAAATCTCCCAGCTGCTCCCCAGGAGAAGGATGGGTAATCTCCACCTGTACAATTTACTGCCTCTGAAAACCCACTGGAGGGTCAGGTATGTGTTATTTCCTACTTGACAACACACGATAACAAATTGCAGTGATAGTGTCATTCAAAGCAAAGGTTACATAAATGAAGAACAATTAATTTTATTTATAACAAATGTAAAATTAAGAACATCAAAGTTCATTACTGTGAAGACAGAAGAGCTGGTTCCTTATTAATGCTGAGCTACTGTGTTCTGAAGTTAGCAGAGATTTTGGTCAAAGGAACATTTTATAAAAGTGATCCTTAGGTAATCCACCCAATGTTCGGAAGTGGTGTTGTTGTTGTTGTATGCTGCCAAGTCAGAACTGTTTCATAGTTGACCTTCCAGTGGATTTTCAGAGTTAGTAAACTGCATAGGAGAGGAGTGCCCATTCTTCTCCCATGGAGTAACTAGTATGTCTAAACCACATGCCTTTGAAATTACAACACAGCTTCTTACCAGTAGGCCACCACAGCTCTATGTTCAGGAGTTGTTGTTATGTGCTGTGAGTCAACCAAAAGCCATAGCAACCCTATACACAGTGGCTTTGAGCTCTGCTCTATCCTGGGCCAATCTCACTATCTCTGACACACCTACCCTCATTACGTCAACTACTGTGTCAATCCATCTCATTCAGGGTCTTTCTGTCCTATGTTGTCTCTCTACTCTTCCAAGCATGATGTCCTTCTCCAATGATGGACCCCTCTTGACAATGTGCCCAAATTATATGAGACAGAGCCTCAGAATCCTTGCCTCCAAGGAACAGCATGGCTTCACTCTCTCCAGGACAGACCCATTATCTCTCTAGGCAGTTCATAGAATGTTTAATACTCTTCTCCAGCACCACAATTCAAAGGATTCAATTCTTCTTCTGTCCTTTCTTGTCATTATCTAGCTTTCTGATGCATAACAGGTAATTATGATGACCATGGCCTGGATCAGGTTGGCCTTAGTATAGGGACCGACATCATTGCCCTTTAGTACTCTGCAAAGGTCCCTGACTGCAGATTTTGGTCTCCTGACTGCTTGTTCCAAGAGTGTTGACTGTGAAACCAAATAAGCTGAAATTATTAACACTCTCAATCTCTTCTCCATCTATCATGATGGCGCCAGTGGGCCCACTGGAGTGAATCTGCTCTCTTGATATTGAGCTTCAATTCACCTTGCTGACTACAGTCCCTGACCTCTGCAGCAAATGCTTCAGGCCCTCCTCTGTCTCAGCAAGCAAGGCTGTTCTGGAGTAGTTAGTATGAAATGAACTTTAAGACTCAGGAGACAGTCTTATAAATTGAGTTACTGTTCAAGAAGGCCAGAAGTATAACAAGAACAGTGTGTAATGTAGAGATGATCAAAACAACTCATTGACAAATATATTAGTATGCCTTCGAATGTTCTAGACGAAAGATGTGCATAGCATTGTCTTTTGTTCAGAGTCTCCCTGAAACACGGAGATCTTTGGAGGCTCAAAGACTCTGAAGCTATGACTTAAACATGCTATAGAAACCTGTGTTAGTAACTCAACCTTCAAGGTCCTTATAGGGAGGATGACATTGGAAAGAAGGTGAAGTGTAAATAGAATACTTAACTGTTTCTTATCAACTCCCTCAAACATAGAACTATCAAATGTGTGGAAGACTTAAGAAACTCAAATGTATTTTTAAATGCACAGAAATCCTAAGAGGCTCAAATTCAGTGCTATAAACGGTTGACTCATAGAAGTATATTTACATGAGACATTGGGGGATTACAAGGTATTTCTCATTCAGGTTGATTTGATTAGCAATAATTGTGGAATCTAATTTCTCAGGTAATGTTTACTTCATCATTTTCTAGGGTAACAAGTTGATGAACAGCTCATTTACATTTTTATTAGCCTATAAAGCTTTTCTTGCTTATGCTCTTTTACTTCACCTCAAAAGCAATGCTTAATGTTTAATAATAGCTAATAGAATATATGGCAAATGTTTGAGTGTCAAAGGAAGGCGGGGGAAAAGACTAGTACTCAAGCCAGTATAGTCTTATATCACTTCTTACAAATGATACATTGCCATTTCCTGCTAGACAATAAAACTACTGATTATGACACATGATCTATGACTTGTCTTGCTCTCCAGACCAAAAGCCTAGACAGAAGGAGTCTGCTTCCTTCTCTCCAACAAAGAGTATTCTGTAACAGCACCGTCAGTAACCGGGGCACAGACAGCTTCTGGTTTCAATTTCTGAGAAAACTACTTTTGATTGTTACAGAAGATGTACTATTCTTAAATAAGTCTAGATTATTTAAGACTGTGTACAAAAAAAGAAAAAGGCTTCATTTTAGAGAAATGATCATTTAATATAAAGGTACATCATATTTTGGTATCACAGAACCACAAATGACTTCTCAGAGCAAGTAGAAATACATGTAAAGTTCATGTCAATTAACGGTGATTAGTTATACCATTAATGGTGTTTGCTAGAATTATATGTAAATAGCGTATGTAATGATTTGCATGGACTGATATATTTGACACTTGCTGTGGTTTCCCTGAAAGAGAAAGACAGAGCAGTTTGCTTATGTAAAAAGGTGCGGGGGGGGGGGAATTGTGCACCAATGAGGGAGTTTTTCTTTTGCTTTTCAAGGAGAGGAGCAAAAGGGAGGGGGAAGGGGTTTGTGGGAGGGAGAAGGGTGCAAAATGAATGAATGGAATCCCAAAATCTCTGTAGATGTTCATTGAAATGAAAAATAAACAACCTAAATTAAAAAAAAAATACCACCTTGGAAACCTTTTGGAAGGGTAGTTCTATTCTGCCTTTCAGGGTTGCTACAAAGAGGAAACAACTTTATAATAGTGGGTTTAGATTTTTTTAAAACATGGTTTTTGTACTCACACCCTGGTACTTAAGGATATCCATTTTGATAGATTTAGTTAGCAATTTAAGATTTATTCCTATCTTGGAAAAATTATGTGACTGCATCAGAGACAAAATAATGATGTTACATAAAACGAAATCATAATTGCGTTACACTTTAGAATCTCTGCGTAGTTACCAGAGTTGCATAATTATGACTTAGATTTATTTCAGATGGAAGAACATCTTTACTGTGAGTTAAATTAGTAGCCCTGAACAAGGGATCTTAGTTTCCCAGACAAAATTGGGAACATTACTACACTTAACTCAAAGGAACAAAGAAATGAATCAAAGTTATCATTAGATATAAAAAAATATTTTAAATAACACAAAAAGGCTTGTTCAGAAGTCTTAGCCAATAAGAATATGGATGGAAAGGATTGGTATTAGTTCTTTTCTTCATAGTTTTACAGAACTATGGAAATAGGGCAGAAATTAAAAAAGAGGCCATGACACAAAGGATATCATTGCCGATTTCTGATAGATTTTGACTGAAAACAAAGAACAATAGAAAGATGCTTACTTGTGTTTTACTGACTATGTAAAGACATTGGACTGTGTGGATAATAGCAAATTATAGCTAAAATTGAGAAGAATTTGTATCCAAGAATATTAATCCAGCTCATACAAACCCTAAAAATAAACAAAGAAACAGTGGGCAAACAGAACAAGGGAACACTGTGTGGTTTAAAATCAGAAAAAGTTTTCATTAGAGTTGCATCCTTTTTCCACACCTATTCAGTCCATGTATTGAACAAATCATTCAATAAGTTGGACTAGAAAAAGTAGAATGTGGCATCAGGATATGGGGAAAATTCATCATCAACCTACTTTTATATATATGACACAATCTTGCAGAAAGTAAAGACTTGGATCACTTAATGTAGAAGATCAAAGACTCCACCTTGAATATGAGTTACATCTCAATGTCAAAAAAGGAATAATCTTCACCACTGGTCCAACCAGCAACATCATGTTAGATGGAGAAAATATTAAAGTTGTGAATTACTTCATTCTACTAGGCCAACGTAGCTCTCTCTTAGTCATCGTCATCGTTATTTAACAACAAATAAGAAATATAAATACTATTGCATGAACAACATAACACATGAGTAGCAAGGTATGAGGAAAATAAAGCAGAGAAACCAATAAGACAAAGTCATAAATGCTCTACCTTTAATAGTAAAACCAGAAGTCTCACTTTGGTCAAGTTGCAACTGACGCATAACTGATATTCCAGTAGGTTTTCATAGATTATAAATCATACAAGAGGAGATGCTCATCTTTCTCCTAAGAAGGTACTGATGACTTCAAATCTCCAGAGGTATTAGACTTCAGTTTAACAACATTAACTGCACACAGCAGGTCAGTAGACTCATCAAAACAAAAATTGTATGCTTAAAAATGTAATGTTTACAAGCACAAGTGAAAATTCAGAGTGGGTGTCTTTTTTATAGGAAAAAGAGAAATGATCTAAGTTAATACAGTCGCTGGAAGCTCTAGTAGCCAATTGGTATGGGTTTCACATTCACCAGTGGCTTCACAGAAGAAAGATGGGCAACCACCTACCATTGGATGCACAGCCTCTGACAACACACTGGAGCACAAAGCATAACGGTAAATAGAGTCGAGAGAAATTACATAGATAATTCAGACCTTCCTTATTGACATCAAGAGATAATACAGCAGAAGCAAATGTACAAGAATGGCCTGTATTCTTTTAATCACAAAAAAGGGAAAAGAGTCATTTACGTAACATGAAAGATACAAAGGTTCCCTTTCACAGAAGTGGCACACACTCCAATCTTCATAGAGTCAGTGTACCACGCAAGTCGTATCCTAATAGAGTTAATTGGGTAGTGTTCCATAGAGTCATAGTATAAGGAACTTAAGAATTCATTCGAGGCAGGATCATCTGTCATCCAGATAAGTCCAGCATGGAGAAATATTTGACGGGGTATTTGTGAAAGTTTGAGCTATTAGGCATGAGTTCACAAAAGAATGAACTTAAGTTATATTTAGAAAGGTGAATTTGAATCTACATTATAAAAAAAGTCTCCAGATACTAAAAACCTGTTACTTCTATTTTTAGTCAAATCAATGTAGGTCAATAGAAACCACTGAAAAATTCAAAGGCAAGTCTTTAAAATAGGGCATAAAATAGACTTTGGCCATCTTTACAGAAAGGATAATGAGAATTTTAAGAAACAGAGATAGATTATTCACTCCATTTTCTTGACTATGAATAGAGCAGTGTTTCTAAGAGATTCATTTATATTAAAAAATCCAATATTTACAAAATCTCCAAGAAAACAATGTAATTTATATAATCCTTCAATCAATAAAAGCAATAATTGTCCAAGCAATAATTAATAGTTTTAGTTTTAACTGAAAATTGAAAAAATATAATAAATATACGAGGAAAAATATTAAAGATTTTGTTCAACTGTATTCACATACATAATAAAAGCTAAATAAAATCTGTAATTTTCCATGAACATATAAGTATCAAATTAAGTGGTATAACTTCAAAAGATTACTTACTACAAATGGCCGAGTGGTTGAATTTTGCTTCTACCCCAAAAACCTGCAGTTCTAATCCGAAATTGCTCCATGGGAGAAATTACCAGCTTTGTCCCACCTGATTTACAACCTCTGACAACCCAGAAGAAGGCCAGCTATGAGTCCATTCCTAATCAATAACACGTAACAACAACAAAAACAGCACTACTACAGAAAAAAAAATTAGCAAGCAGAAACCTTTAGATTAAGATGCTCTCTCTCAAGGAGCACCTTGGTATTACCCTCTCTAGGACAAACTTCTTTGTTTTTTTAGCAGTCCATAGTATATTCAATACTCTTTTCCAACACCACAGCTCAAAGGCATCAATTCTCCTTCTAACATCTGTAGCCATTGTCCAGCTCTCTGATGCATAAAAAGTGATTGCAAAGACCATGGCCTGTATCAGGCGCACCTTAGTTTCCAGACTGACATCGTTGCTCTTCGGTACTTTAGAGGGTCTCTAACCACAGACTTTCTCATCACAACATGTCTTTCCTGGCTGTTGGTGCCAATAATGTTGATTGTGGATCCAAGCAAACTAAAGGTGTGAACAATTACAATCTCTTAACCATTCATCATGATCCTGCCAAATGGCCCAGTGGTGAGAATCTTTATTTTCTTGATACTGAGCCTCAATCCATACTGAAGGCTGCAGTCCCTGACCTTCCACAGCAAGAGCTTTAGGTCCTCCTCTATTTCAGTAAGCAGGGGTTGCATCATTTGCATGAAACAGATTTTTGATGGGTCTTCCTCCAATCCTGATGCCACACTTCTCTTTATAGAGCCCAAACTCCTGAATAATTTGTTATGCATAAAGATTGAAAAGGTATGGAAATAGGACACATTCCCTGGTGTATACCCTTCCCAATTTTGAACCATGCAGTGTTTCATTGCTCTGTTCTGATGACTGCCTTGTGGTCCAAGTTTCATATTAGCATGATCAAGTGTTCTAGGATTCACATTCTTCTCAGAGTTAGCCACAGTTTGTTGTGATCCACACAGTCAAATGCCTTTGCTTAATCAACGAAACACAGATAGACATTCCTCTGGTACTCGCTGCTTTCAGCCAAGACCAATTTAACATTAGCTACAATATCCCTAGTACCACGACCTCTTCTAAACCCAGCCTGCACTTCTGGTAGTTCTCTGTTGATGGGCTGTTCCAGTTGTTTTTGGATACTCTTCAGCAGAATCTTGCTTGCATGTGATATTAATGATATTGTTCAATTATTTCCACACTCTGTAAGATCGCCTTGTCTTTTCTTTTTAAATGGGAACAAATATAGATCTCTTCCAGTCAGTTGACCGAGTGGTTGTTCTCCAGATTTCTTGGCACAACTTGGTAACAGATGCCGCCCTAGATAGGCAATGTATAGTCTGTTGTTGCATGCTGTTGCCATTACAGCTGGCCCTCTAATGGGTTTCCAGAGGCTGTAAATTATAGGAAGGAGATTTTCTATCTTTATCCCATTGAATAGCTAGTGAATTTGAACTCCTTACCTACTATTGGGGTGACTAGTACTCTCTTATATCTAAGTACTTGATGTATATTAGCTTATTAGGCACACACACAGATATACACACACATCAAGTTTTAATTTATTATACTTCCCAAAGTTAGAAAACTGACAGAGAGGTTAAGTAAGTTTCACAGAGGTACAAAGTTAGTAAATGATAGATATTCTTGGCTTGCAATTCAAGTCGTTGGTCTATATTATTGTGTTCTGATGTTTCTCTATGGATTAAATATAAAAATGGAAAAATAGAAAATTTCTGATGAAGAATTGTTAAGAAGCAATTCTTGTACATAAAATACCACCTAAATGTATGGTAATTAATAAATGCATTTAGTATTATCATAGGAATATACAAAAGACCCAAATGGAAGTCAGTGGGGTAAATGTGAAGTGTTCCATAAATACTGTTTCAACAACTGGATTGTCTTCATTGGGGAAAAATAAGATTGGATATCTACTTCAAAAATTATACTGCCTTGTTGGGCAATAGATCATATTTTCACTAGCAAGAGTTTAGGGATGGACTAATCACTAAGATTTTAATTACAAGTAACTGACTTCAAGTCTCTTCAGGTATTGTTAAGTGGCATTTTTGTCTTAATGTTGAAACTTGTTTAATCTCCATAGGGGTGAGTGTAAGGTATGCAGAATTTTTCCTTGGTTACCATGGGGATGTTCTTAGTCTAAAAATTTTTGCATATGATTATAATTACAAATACAGGCTGAAGATTTGATATTTTAATAAATGTGTTATTCTAGTATGAAGTGATAATCAAAATAGAGGTACAATTCATTATTGTTGTATCTGAACCAACTAAAAACTGACCCCACTTCCCCTCACTGGGTTTCAAAGGTAGTAAGTAATATGGAAAGAGATTGCTCATCTTTCTCTCTCAAACCTTCTGGTGGATTTAAGTCTCCTAAGTGGATCTATGTTTAGGCTAGCATAAAAACTCCTTACAGGGAGTTATACTATAGATTGAAATAGATAGATGATAGATAGATAGATAGATAGATAGGTAGATAGATAGATAGATAGATAGATAGATAGATAGATAGATGAGAGAAAGAGAGAGAAATACAGACACAAATATAGATACAGAAAGATTTTGTAGTTGTTGTTGTTAGGTGTCATCAAGTTGAGTACAATTTATAGCAACCCTATAAACAGAAGATCCAAACACTTTTCTATCCTGTGCCATTCTCACACTTCCTGACACAGGAAAATCCATTGCAGCAGTCATCATGTCAATCCACCTGATCAAGGGCCTTCCTTTCTTTCACCAACTCTCCACTCTTCCCAGCATCATGTCCTTCTCCAAAGAATAACCCCTCCTACCAACATGCTCTAAGTATGTTAGATGAAGCCTCATCACTCTTGCTGCCAAAGAGCTCTCTGGCTGCACCCTCTCTAAGACATATATTTGTTCTCTTGGGAGAACATGGGATGGATGTTCAGTGCTCTTCTCCAACACTATCACTCAAAGACATCAATTTTTCTGTCATTCTTATTCATCATCCAGTTCTCAGATGTATAGCAAGTAATCAGAAAGACTATGGCCTGAATCAAACACACCTTAGTCCTCAAACTGACATCATTACTCCCCAGTAATTCGGAGCAGCCCCTAAGTGCAGATTTTCTCAGTGCAATGAGTCTATTTCCTGATTGCTAGTACTAAGGGCTTTAATTGTGGAAACAAGTGAAATTAAGTTGTTGACAGTTTCAATCTCTTCCGCAGGCATCATAGTGTTGCGTATAGGTTTATTGATAAGAATATTTTCTTGACATTGACATGCAATCTATATCATGGCTGCATTTCTTGATCTTCTGTGACAAGCACTTCAAATCCTTCTCACTTTCTTCAAGCAATGCTGTGTCATCTGCATAACACAAGTTATTGGTGAGTCTCCTTCCAATCCTGGTGCCACACCCCTCTCCATAGAATCCTGCTTCTCGAATGTACATATATTGTTAATTGTTAAAACAAAAACTTATTTGATTATAATATGATTCTAATAAAAAACCAGGCTTATTCAACATGAAAAAATTTGGAAATTAGTACATCAGTTAAAAATAAAAAGTTATTCTCCAAAATGGGTTGACACAGTGATTATGACCAAGGGCTCGAGTTAGGTGGAGATAGTGAGGATGGAACAGGTTACAGAAAGGTTCACAGGGTTGTTATGAGTCTTAATTAACTCAACTGCACCCAACAATAACAATACATGTGCAGAATATCATCAATTTATTATTTCTTTGATAAGTAGAAACTACACTTAATAATTCCAGACATTCTCATATTTGCGTCTTCAGGGAGAAAACTAAACCCATTATCAAACGAATTATTATTTAGAAAGAGGCAGAGATTTCTTAGTAAACAAACTCAGTCCTCAGACTTTTAGATGATTTAGTTAAGAATGAACTGGAACAACATCAATTGCATTTCCTTGGAATCAGAAATAAATTCTAAAATAACTAAAAAGCATTGATTTTTGAATCAATACTGGGTAAGTATTTGTAATCCAAAAATGGGATAAGGTAAAGTAAATTCAGCTGTTAAAAAAGAAAAAAAATAACCAAATAACAAACCTCTCACCTACACAAACCAAGCTTTTCTATGAAAAACAAAACAATTAACAATCACCATACAATAGATACTGCACTATCAAAGTCAAGCTTTTCTCTTTGCTCCTTAGAGAGTAGTTGACAACTACAGATAATTGATTTGTTGATAATAACTGCCAACATTATTGTATGAAACACCAAAGAGTAACAAGTTTTAAAAGAGATATTCTACTAAGTACAAATTTCTCCAAAGACAATGGTGTGTATTTCATGCCCTATGTCACCATATAATTATCCCTATTTTCAAATTTGGGAGACAGAAAAGGAGAAAAAAACAGAATGGTAGGAAGAGGGTGCTAGAAAAGCACATTTTAATGATTTTGTTATAAAATACATGTATATATAAGCAGTCTTGTAAATAGTTTCCTGATTTTGAAAGGATCACCAAAATACTAATATATAATCATATATTTGACTGGAGTAGTAGGGGCAGGTGTGTCAAAGACAGTGACAATGGCTCAGGATAGAGCAGAGTACAGAACTATTGTTTAGAGGGTTGCTATATCTTTAACATAGAACTTTTGTAACATAATAATCAATTAGCTATATGTTCATTTCTCATATTGCATAATTCCTAAATAGAAAAATCAGATGTTATTATTTTCCTTTAAGCCTAGAGGTAAGCTGGACACTAAGTATTTTATATATGGGTTTTAAATTAACAAAATTTAGGAATAAAATATTCTAGAATGACCCTTCCAAGGACTTATTAATAGTGAAATTTGACAAATTTAAATTAAAAATATCTTTAATAGTGATTCTAGGTTTAAAATGACTCTAATTTTCTAAATTCCTAGGAATAGCACCTCCTAGTAGAAGGCCCAAAGTATGGGAGCCTCATCATTCTTGCCTCCAAAGAGCACTCTTGCTGCACCCAAGACTTATTTGTTCTTTTGGTTGTCCATGTGATTGTTCAGAGCTCTCCTCCTATACCACAGTTCAAAGATGTCAATTCTTCTTCTGTCATTTTTATTCATTGTTCAGTTCTCAGATGCATAGCAAGTGATCAGAAAGACTATGGCCTGAAGGAGTAACACCTAAGTCCTCAAACTAACATCATTACTCCTCAATAATTTGGGAAGTTCTCTAACTACAGATTTTCCCAGTGCAATGTGTCTCCTTATTTTCTGACTGCTAGTACCAAGGTTGTTAATTGTGGATCCAATTAACAAGGATAATCAAGGATATCATTAATAAAGAAAGCAAAAGATCATTACAAAAACAGAGGAGAAAGAAAAATAATCAAAACGGTTGTGTAACCGGAGACTCTAAAAATTGCACTGAGAAGCCAAAACAACAGGAAAGCATGCCAAAGTAAAAGAACTGAAAAGATTTCAAAGGCAACTTGGGAGGACAAAGCAAAGAATAATGTTAGAATGTACAGAGAGCTGAAATTGGAAAATAAAAAGGGAAGAGCTCGCTCTGCATTTCTCAGCTGAGGAAACTGAACAACAACTTTAAACCTCATGTCACAATATTGAAAGATGCTATGGACGATATATTGAAAGACCCAGAAAGCACTGAAAGAAGATGGAGGAAATACACAGAATCACTGTACTGGAAAGAAATGATCGACACTGAAAAATTTCAGGACAGACAAACACCAATGGTAATGAAGGAGGAGTTAGCATTAACTCAGAATAACCTTATGAATACCACATGATCTCAGTATGTTTTAATAACTCTATTTTGAATATTGTATTAATTAATTTCACTGAGGTTTTTTTCCTTCATTTTCTTGGCCTGCTACTTTATAAAGCAAACAAAAAAAGTCCTATTCTAGCAATTGCTCTTCCCTAACGTTGTGTTCAAAAAATATGAAAACATTCTTGCAGTTCTAAGAATGACTTCTTTTGACAATCTATGTTAAGTTAAATGTTCTCCACAATTTCTCCTATTTTCCTTTTTAATTTCAACTTTCACACACCTACGTGGTGCTTGGAAAGATCAAGCCTTCTGTCAATGCCATCAAAGTGATATTTTATTTTCAAAAACTTTAAAGAGATATTATACAGCAGATTTTCCCCAATAGAATGCGTGATTTGGTTTCCTGGCTGCTTTTTCCATAGATATTTATTGCTAATACAAATAAAGATGAGAGTATTGACATCTACAATATATTTTCTTAAATAGACAGACTACATATATATTGAAAGTATGACATCGGATTATAAATTTAACTCATCTGACTTTAGAATCCATCTTCTACATCAATATTAATTATTTGATTTTGATACTCTTCAGAGCAAGTAAAACATATTTTTCTCCTTTGAAGTTGTCAGTCAACACTTGACTCAGATATAGTGAGGAGATTTTTGTTCTTAATTAATTTGTGTTATTTTAAGTATATGTCGTTGTTGTTGTTGTTGTTGTTACGTGCCATCGAGTTGCTTGCGACTCATAGCGACACTATGTACAACAGCCCTAAACTCTGCTCTGTCCTATGCCAAGTGCACCATCTCCAACACATCCATCCCGATTACCCCAACCACTGAATCAATCCACCTCATAGGGGGCCTTCCCCTTCTGCGCTGTCCCTCCACCCTACCAAGCACGATGTCCTTCTCCAAGGACCTGTCTCTCCTTGCAACATGTCCAAAGTATGTTAGAAGGAGCCTCAGAATCCTTACCTCCAAGGAGCAGCCCAGTTTGACGCTTTCCAGGATGAATCTGTTTGTTTTCTTGGCAGTCCATGGTATATTCAACACTCTTCTCCAGCACCACAGCTTAAAGGCATCAATTCTCCTATCCTCCTTAGGCATTGTCCAACTCTCTGGTGCATAACAAGTAGTAGCAAAGACCATGGCCTGTATCAGGCACGCTTTAGTCTCCAAAGAGACACCATTGCTCTTCAGTACTTTGGAGAGGTCCCTAACAGCAGACTTTCTCATGGCAATACGTCTTCTAATTTCCTGGGTGCTGGTGCCGAGAGTGTTGACTGTGGAGCCAAGCAAACTAAAGCTGTGAACAATCTCAGTCTCTTCACCATCTATCCTGATGCTCCCAGTTGGCCTAGTGGTGAGAATCTTTGTTTTCTTGACATTGAGCCTCAATCCATATTGGAAGCTGCAGTCCTTGGCCGTCTGCAGCAAGTGCCTCAGGTCCTCCTCAGTTTCAGCAAGCAGGGTTGTGTCATCTGCATAACGCAGATTGTTGATAGAACTTCCACCAATCCTGATGCCACATTTCTCCTCATAGAGCCCAGCCTCCCAGATAATCTGTTCTGCATACAGGTTGAAAAGGTATGGAGATAGGATGCAGTTTGTTTTGATCCACACAGTCA
>NW_006400148.1:693065-697415 GCF_000299155.1 Elephantulus edwardii
ATATATATATACTTAAAAAATATTTAAGTACATACTTAACAATATAATAGCCTCAGATAATGATATACTCAATTTATTTGCTTTCAGAGTACTTTTTTCTTTCTTTTTGGTTTGAGCCCTTTTTCATGAATACATATGAGAGGAGTCAGAAGGGAAAAATTTCTTTTTTTAATTTAAATTATTACAGCATTGAAAGTGATTGAATTTAAGTCACTCTGTCCAGCCCATTTGTTCCATGTTGAAATGTCCCTGGAAAAATCACATAACCTGTTTAATCTGCCAATCAGTCATTTATAAGCTGAGCCTAATAGTAGCTATTGAATAGGGTCCTTGGGAGAGCTAAGTGAGAAATAAATGTTAATAATAAAGCACTACCAAATGTTAGCTAATATTTTTCATTTACAACACCTGAAAGAGCATATGACTTGTTTCCCTCATCTCAAAGGGAAGAAGAAGGTTTAATGCATGTTTATTGATTTCTGGCATCATCTGAGACCTTGTATAAAGCAGCATATGCGTACATATTGATAGATGGATAAATCAGTCAGAAAGAAGGATTGAGACCTAGCACAGCCAATATTTGCCTGCTTTTCAAAGCACGGTAAATCTCAATCTGTGTCTCAAATTGCAGTCAGCTTGTCTAAGAAGTGGCAGCACATGCCTTCCTCTATTATTGAGGGAGACAGCTGCCTAGTCAATGTAAATTTTATTGTAAAATTGTTTAATAGAATTCACAATTATGGCAGGACAAACACACTTGAGACACTAATAGAGGGTCTGAATTTGATATGTGGAGACAAAGAGGCCTGTCAGGCTTAGCATCAGTTATTGTTTTACTGAGAAAGGTGGGCAATAAAAGAAAGTGACTGTGAATGAAAGGCAATTCCCAGTGATCCATTCCTGCAGTCCTTAGTAACCAAGATTGTAAAAACTAGGAATGAAATAAGCATGTAAAGTTTGGCATAATGAGCAATTTTATCCCATTGTATTAATTTTCTCTGGACCATTTGATACTTAGGTTTCTTTACCTCTTGAAGCTCTCTATCCCACTTTGCTATAATGACATCTTAATATCCTTTTATTTTTCCAATCACTGTAAGCTAACCATTCTTTGTTTTCTTTAATGGAAATTCATTAATTCCTCAAATGCTTGTGAATACTTTCTTATACTCAGCCTTTTGCTACCTATAGGTCCAGTTACACCTTTTAGCTATCATTTCTATGTATGAAATTTCTAAAAACTTTTAAAATATCATCTCTATGTATGCAATTTCTAAAAAATTCCATGAAGTTCTAATTTCAACATTGGGTGTCAGTTTCATATTTCCAAATAATTAATGTTTTCCATGGAAAATTCAGAGGTTATCAGATAATCAGTCTCTCTTAAGCTACATTCATATATACCATGCCAAAAGAATGAAAATCTGCCCTGGAGGAATGCCAGCAGAGTGCTTCTTCAAAGTGATAATGTTTCACCAAGATGGAATAATCACTTGGAAAAGACATTATCCTTGGTAAAATAGAGGTCAGCGAAGAAAGAAAGAGGTTATCAATGATATGGATTGATATAAGGGAAGTATCAATGGGCTCAATTATCAATCACTGATTGGATAGGATGGACTAGGACAGTATTGCACTCATTTAATGGACCACAGTAACAACAAAAGTGTTTTTATTTTTCTTCTGTTGTGAATCCTTTATCCAGTCTTTTACTTTTGTCTTTTTAGAATCATTATACTTAAACAGTATGGACAAAGAATAAAGATGAAAATAAAAAGTTGGACAATGTTATTCATTGGATAAGAGGATGACAGAAGAATCAAAGTCTTTGAATTACTATATTGAAAAAGAATACTGAATAGCCCATGTTTTGTACCCAGTGTTCCGGGTTTGCAGGTTGCAGATGGCAGAGACTCACTAGCGATATGGAGGCGAAGGGCTGAAGCTCTGTCAGGCTAGCAGTGCCCGTTTAGAGCTGGATCTCGTATTGTAAAGCACTAAGAGAGGTATATGCTGATGTGCATGTATCTATTTTTCAGAGTGCTAAAGTGCACATACACATTTTTCATGGTGCTGAGAAACAAAAATATTTTAGCTGAAGTAAGTTTTTAAGCTTCTTAAAACTCTGTGTTCTCTCACTATAATTTTGACTTGTGAATGCAATGGTTAAGTAAGTCTGATAAAAGACTGTTAACTCAAAGTGTTCCAGAGAATGTACTTGGAAACATTCCATAACCTTCAGAACTTTTTTGAGAGCCATTTGTAGCCCCAACATTTCTTTCTTTCTTTTTTTAATTTTATTTATTCTTATTTTGTGTGTGTGTGTACCATCAAATTGTATCTGACTGGTACAGGAGGAGATTGTCCCTCCTTCTCCAGCAGAGCATCTGGTGGATTCAAACCGCACTCCTCTGGAATTGCAGGGTAGCTTTTTGCCACTAGGCCACCAGAGCACCCTAGACCTGACATTTCTAAGGGTACTTTTCATGCAAGTGCTTCAGGGTTCCTGGAACATTTCCTTGTACAGCAGTCTACTCAGTATTGCTGTTAACCCTTCAAGGATCCTTCCCCCATGAACTACCAAAAGAACAACAAAATCTCTCCTGAAGGGAATGCAACCAGTTGTTACTTACAAGCAAAGATGGTTAAACTTCACCTCATATACTTTGAGCTTGTTTTCAAGAGGAACCAATCTCTGGAAAAAGACGTTATAACTGGAAAATGTGGAGGGTCAGAGAAAGAGAGATCCTCAACAAAATGGGTTGATCCAGTATCTGTACCAGTGAGTTGAGCACATCTGAAAAGATGAGGATAGCCCAGGACACGGTCAGATTCAGATCTGTTATTCACAAGGTCTCTATTCGTCATGGTGACCACCTATCAACAATGTATCTTGTTCCTGGAAATTATATTAAACATTCTCATCAAGGAATCTTTAATGTATTACTTACAAATCTTAAATCATTTCCTTGTCAAAATCCCCAAAATGTCTTCGTTTCTCTAAAAAAAAATCTTACTAGTTACAAAGTTCATAAAGAGTAGGAATTAATTTATCTTGTCCATTCTGTTATCCATCACAAAATCTAACTTTATGTTGCATACATGATCAGCTGAAGAGAGCACTGATCTGAAATAAACTCCTCAGACTTCTATATTCATATTGTAAGTTTCTGAGATATTTTTTCCCAGCATCCAATTTGTACCTATATTATTGTTGTTGTTTCATGCCCTAAACTTGATTACGACTATAGTGATCCTATAGACAACAAATCTGAACTTTGCCCTACCCTGCACCATCCTCAGGATCTCTTCAATGCTCAAGTCACTATGAGCATGTTACACTAAAATCATTGTTGCAGTCACTATGTCAGTCCACCACACTAAGAATTGCTCTGTCTTTGACCTTTTGTCCAAGATTGACTTCTATGTACAAAATGCCCAATGTGTGAGAAATGAAGTGTTGTCATCCTTATTTCTAAGAGCATCCTGGTTGTACTTCCTCCAGTACAGATTTATTTGCTCTTTTGACAATTCATGGAATATACCATACTCTTCCACAGTAGCACAGCTTCAATAGAAAATCATTTTCCCATTTTCCCAATTCATTATCCAACTTTGAGATGAATATAAAGCAGTTGAAAATATCATAGTTTGGATTGAGTGCACCTTAGTCTTTAAAGCTATATCCTTGCTCTGAATCGGGCGCATTCTAGTTTTAAAACTGGCATCATTTATCCTTGTTGTTTTTAAGAGGTCCTTGAGAGTGGATTTTCCCTATGCAATTAAATCTTTTGATTTATTTAATTGCTAGTACCATGGGAGTTAATCCAAATAAAATGAAATTGTTGACCTAGAGTATATTGCAATTGGTAAGCCAGTTTTGTATCAATATATTTTCTTTCTCCAAAATTCTAAGTTTATTCTTCCCTTCATTACCGAAAATTATTTCTCACTTCTACTCCTTTACTTTGTATTCATTATCCCAATATCAACACCTCTTCTCATAAATCTTTCCCTAAATAAGGATTATATATTGATCTCATCATCCAAGCAAACATCAAGCACTTATAATTGATGCTCTTCAGACAGTTCTTTTCTATGTATCATATTCTTAGTTCATTACAATTATTGAACTGTTTCTAACTTTTAATTTTCCTCTTCCATTTAGCTCTCTTGTTTGTTATTTAATATAAAATTGCCTATATATTGTTCTTGTATTTTTATTTTGTGTACTAAATTACATAAAAAAGGTTTAGAGAAAAAAAAATTCTAGGTTTTTCCCAGGAGTAGCATTCCTATCATCAGCACTATGTACTGAGTAATGTTGTTGTTGTTATGTGCCGTCGAGTC
>NW_006400148.1:699120-700472 GCF_000299155.1 Elephantulus edwardii
TTGTCATTCCGAGCTGCCTTTTGGAATCTTCTGTTCAGCTCTTTAGTATCTTGAATTCTTCCTTGTGCTTTGGCTTCTCTACGCTTCAGTGCAATCTTCAGAGTCTCTTCTGAAATCCATTTTGGTCTTTTCTTCCTCTTCTGTCTTTGACAGTGAGTAATGTAGCGGATAAAAATATTGTACTATGTACTGATTAATGTACAGGCTAAAAAAATTTATTTGTTAAGGACGTTCATTATCACCACTTCTGTTCAATATTATATTGGAAATACTTATTAAGGCAATATGACAGGAGAAATAAAAGACATATAGATTGACAAAGAGATGACTAAACTGTTGCTATACGTAAATGATATGATAGTGTACCAGAAAACTCAAGGACTTAACGAAAAGAACCTGTTAGAGGTAGTACACCACTTTAATAGAGTGGTAGGATACAAAACCAATGTACAAAAGTCAGTGAGATTTTTCTACAGTAACCAGAAAATGCAGATATGGAAACCAGGAAAATAATACTATTTAAAATAGCAAACCACAAATTGAGATATTTGGGAATAAATCTTTCTAGAGACACAAAAGACCTTTACAAAGAAAATTACAGAATATTTCTGTGAGACACAATAAAAGATCTAAAAAAATGGGACAATGTTCCCTGTTCATGGATATGAAGACTCAATATAGTATAAATGACAATCTTACCAAACGTAATCTAAATGTTTAATGCAATTCCAATATGTTGTTACTGTTGTTTCGATGTGCCATCAAGTCTCCGGCAACTCATAGCAACCCTATGTTCAACAGCCCTTAACCCTGCTCTATCCAGTGCCAATCTTATTGTGTCTGATACATCTACCTCCATTATCCCAGTCACTGAATCAATCCATCGCACCAAGGGTCCTCCTCTCTTGCACTATCCCTCCACTCTCCTATATATACCAAATTAATTTTTCAAAGAGATAGAAAAGGCATTTGGCTAGCTTATTTGGAGAGGAAAGAAACCTCAAATAGCCAAAACACTTGTGAAAATAAGAATGAAGAGGGAGACATAGCACTCCCTGATTTAAAAAATTGCTATAAAGCTGTTATAACCAAACTAACATGGTACTAGTACAATGGCAGGCACATATACCAATGCAACAGAACCAAGAAACTAGAAATTAATCCACCCATCTATTGTCAACTGCTATTTGACAAGAAAACAAAACCTATCAAATGAGGAAAAAAAATTTCGAAAAATGGTGCTGGCAAAATTGGACTACTACCTGCAGAAAGCTGAAGCAGGATACACACCTCTCACCATACATAAAAATCAACTCGAGGTGGATCAGAGACCTAGGGGTAAAGCTCGAAAC
>NW_006400148.1:700812-716173 GCF_000299155.1 Elephantulus edwardii
ACCACAGTGAGATGCCATCTCACCCCAGTAGTGGTTGGAAACTTTAACAGGACAGTAAGTAAAACATGTTGGAGACGATGTGGAGAGAGAGTTAACTCTTACACACTGTTGGTGGGATTTTAAAATGGTATAACCAGTCTGGAAGGCACTTTTGCATTTCCTCAAAAAGTTGAACATAGAAATTCAACATGACCCAATTATTCCACTGCTTTGAATATACCCTGAGAAAATTAGAACTGAGACACGAAAGGAGATTATTACACAAATGTTCATAGAAGTGTTATTCACCATTACAAGAACATCGAAACTGTCCAAATGTCCAGCCACAGCAAATGGATTGAGAAATTGTTATATATCCACAGGATGGAATACTACACAGCCTGTCAGAGCAATGATTTTGAAAATTACTACATAACTTGGGAGGGACTGGAAAGCATTAAGCTGAGTGAACCAACTCTGTTCCTAAGGAAAATATGCTATATAAGACCATAATTGTAGAGATAAAAAGATAATTAGATAAATGTGTATGGGGATCCAAGGTGGAGGAGGGTAGGAGCAGAGGGTGAGGATGGTCAGGGGAATAATCCTAGGGTTACAAAATTTGATGGGTAGAGGGAAGGGTAGGTAAAGGAAGTGGGCAAGGTCTGGTGTGAAAAAAACAATGCATACAAATTTGTAAGCAAAACAGTACAAAATAAAAATTTTCTTTAAAAATATATTGTTAAATTAATATGAGGGAAATATACTGAAAGAAGGTTCTTCTTACAATTAAAAGCTTTCAAACAGGAAATTAATGGTTTTGAAAAGGAGATATATCCTACAATGATGGTATAATGCTTTTAAGATAATGTTTTTATGCCATTTTCCTTTGTCATCTGATCAGTAAGTTAATTAGTCCATTTTGTAAGAAGAGAATAAAGGCTAATGTATCTACACCTGTTTTATGCAGCATCAGTGACTGACTATAAAGTCATTAAATGCTATACACCAGCTAATGAGGGAAATGGGAGAATCCATAGAGAATTGCAAGACAAGAGTAAAGATCTATTTAGAATTATGTTGTTAAATTTGTCCTGAGGCTGGTAGAACTGATACGATATTTCCTTCTAGACTGTGGTCAGCAATGCAAGAAAACAGCTACTTGAATAGATGATGAAGAGACCAACCACTTAACAACTGAGTTTTTGACCCTGTTGTAATTCTATTACTGACAATGTAATCAGCTTAGCACTGGACAAAAAGATTTTGTTCTGCAAAATATATTCTGTCACTTTCCTGGTGCTAACATGTACAATATATTTGCTGGAACTTTTTGTCTACCTCATCCCTTTTTCCATCCAGTCTTCTCAGTGTTTTACATTCCATTGCCTTATCATTGGCCTCAGCTTGTTTCTTCTTTGGAAAACATTTTCTTTAAGTGACTTTGATGGGGTTTCTCTCCCCTCTGAAGTAACAGAAATTAATTTTTATTTTGCACCAAATATACTTATTTTCTGGGAAATAAGGTACGTGATAAAGAAAGAGCAGAAGTGTGAAAGTGAAAGAAACCACTTTGCTCTCAATGAAGTAATCAATATTTCTTTAAAATGATACCTCTTCAAAATGACACCGTTGAGAAAAGATCATATTGGCTATATAGGTTTTATATATTTTTATATAAAGTTGTTTTTAACATTTTGCTGCATTTGTTGGTATGTGCGTATATTACTAGACAGAGTACAATTTAACTTGTGTTTAACAAAATAGGAGAAATACACAGCTATTTTATAATGATGAAGTAAAGCTCTCAGATCTCAATGTTAACACACTGTTACTACACGTGGAAAAGTATGAAAATCATGAGATATTGAGGAAAATTATTCTAACCCTGTCCTGGTTTTTTAAAGTGATTTTGTAACTTAAGAAGCTATTTACTATTTAAAACACAACTTTTATTTTACATCAAATTATAGTAGTAAATAAAAACTATTTGATGAAAATTGGTGCAGTTAATAAAATAGTACAATATGAAGTGCTTTGCAGAGTTGTTCCTGTGAGGTGGCATCAAGTTGATTCCTCCTTAAGTTGTTGGTGGTGGTGTTACATGCAATCAAGTTGCCAGCAATTCATAACGATCCTATGTACAATAAAGAACCCTGATCTCGGTCTTGTCTTGAGATAATCTCATCATCTCCAAAACAACTACTCCTTTTACCCTAATTACTGAATCAATCCATCTCATCTAGGGTCTTCCTCTCCTGTGCTGTTGTTCCACCCTTTCCAAGCATAATGTCCCTCTCCAAGGACTTTTCTCTGCTGGTAACTTGCCCAAAGTATGTGAGATGGAGCAGTTTGGTTTCTCTCTCTCCAGGACAGACCTGTTTGTTCTATTGACAGTCCATGGTATGATCTATACTCTTCTCCAGCACAACTCAAAGGCATTGATTGTTCTTCTATCATCCGTAATTATTGTCCAGTTCTCTGATGCATAGCAAGTATTTGAAAAGACCATGATTTAGTTCAGGTGCCCCTTAGTCTCTAGACTGAAATCACCTCTGCCTCATAGTGACCTCATATTCAACAAACCAAAACCTTGCCCAGGACTATCAGTCATCCTTGTAATCTCCTATGGGCTTAGGCCCACTGTCGAAGTCCATGTGTCAATTCATTTCTTTAAGGATCTTCCCCCTTTTCTCTGATCCTCCACCTTTCCAAATAAGATGTCCTTCTCCAGATACTCGTCCCTTCTAATAAAATGGCCAAAGTATGAAACTCTCACAATGCTTGCCTCTTGGAAAAGCACGCTTGCTGTCCTTCTTCCAAGATAAATCTTTTTGTTCTTTGGCAACCCACAGCATGGAACGGAGTCTGAATGAATGAATAGGTGGCCCTCTGGTGCATTTTCAGAAGTAGTATATTGCACAGGAGGAGATTGCCCAGCCTTCTCCAACAGATCAGCCTGTGGATTAGAAATGCATCTTCCTGGGATCACAGTGCCGCTTCTTACCACTAGGCCATGAGAGATCCATTGTTTTTGTTGTTGTTGTGTACCACTGACTTGGAATCAACCCATAGCTGACCGTTGGCAGGTTTTCAGAAGCAGTTAATCACACAGAAGAAGACTGTCCGTTTTTCTCCCACAGAGAAACTGGCAACTTCAATCCATATGCCTTCAAATTATACTTAGCTTCTTGCCACTAGGCCACAAGAGCTCAAAGATATAAAATTGATATCTTGAGAACTAAACTTTAGATAAGATGTAGAACACTTCCTGAGGCCTTAAACGCCTTTCAATCATGCACTCAGCCTCTGTATTCTCTTTGTTGAAATGAGTCAAATTAAGAAAGACCAAAACCAAAAGATATCCATTGCTATGAAATTTGTTCTATCTCAAAGAGATATTATAGGACATGGCGGAATATCCTCATAGAGTTTCTAAGTCTACAAGAAAGATTGGATTAAAAAAAATACAAACAAAAATCAATCCACAAAACTTCACTGCTGTAGAGTTGGAACCAACTCATAGCTGATCCTCTATTGAGTTTTTGGGAGGCTGTAATTTGAAGAGATAGAAATTGTCCTTCTTTCTCCCATGGAGCTGCTGGTGGATTTGAACTGCCGAGAGGAGAGGCCTTTGTGTTAACAGTACAACTCCCTACCAACTATGCCACCAGAACTCCCTGGTGTGATCATATCTTGTAATTATGCACTTAACCTTTAATCATTTTGTTCCAGTAATTTTTTTCAAACACACTCAGCTCTTTTTAGCCTCTGAATGTTTTCAGGCAATATTCTGTAAAATTAAAATGTTATTCTTCCTTCTTACACGGCTGGAATGATCATTTGATTTGGGTTTACATCCCAACATAAACTCTTTTCAAAATCTTTCACTATGTGGGCTACTTCAAATGAGGCTTGGTTTTCCTATCACTTTATTTTCATTCTATCGTGCTTTATTATATTTTTTTATTTCTACTAACTGCCAGTTTTTTAAGATTCTTTGTAATCTAACTAATTTTTAAGTCTAAACTTCATGGGAGTATAATTTTCTTGTCTATATTACTTATTACTGCCACCTGGAAAATTTTTAGCATATCTTAAACATACATAATGATGCTGCCTCTTGGTCCAGTGTTAAGAATCTTTTTCCCCCCTTGATATTGAGATGCAATCCATACTGAAGTTTGCATTCCTTAATCTTCTGCAACACGTGCTTCAAGTACTCTTTACTTTCATCAAACAAGGTTGTATTATCTGCATAACACAGGTTATTGATTAGTCTTCTTCCTCCAATCCTGATGCCACACTCCTCTTCAGAGTCCAGCTTCCCAAATAATTTGCTCAGCATACAGATTGAATAGTTATGGTGAGAGAATATAATCCTGACACACTCCCTTCTCAATTTTAAACAGCCTCGTCTTGCTTGAATCTATAATTAACACCCTTGATACCAGCAGTCAGAAAATAAGAGGCCACACCCATGTTTATTTCGTGGCTTTGTTCACAATAGCAAAGAGTTGGAAACAATCTAAGTGTCCATCAACAAATGAATGGATAGAGAAGCTCTGATATGTTCACACAATGGAATAATATGCTGCATTGAAAAACAAGGAACTCATGAAATATTACACAAAATGGGTGACCCTGGAGGACATTATGCTGAATGAAATATCTCAGTCACAAAAGGACAAATAGTGTTTAATGCCACTGTTGCAAAACAGGACTGACATCGGGGTTGGGTGGAGACTGAGAAAGATGAGATAAATGATGTATACTGAATTAAAACAGATGAGGGTGGGAACTGTTTAAAAGGGGCATATGATTAGGTATTATTGTCATGACATGAGTCCAGAATGAGGCCTGCATAGTGGAGTGGACTTGGGGGAAGGGATTGAGAAAAAATGAAAGAATTTTTCTTTTACTTTTCAAAGAGAAGAGCGAACCCTGCAACAGTGAATGAATGGAAATGCAAAGTCTCTGTACATTTTCATTAAAATGAATAATAACAATAATAATAATAATAATAATAATAATAAAGAGAAAATAAGAAGAGGCATTGCGCTGGGAAAATCTGCAGTTAGGAACCTCTCCAAATTATTGAGGAGTAATGATGTCAGTTTGAGGCCGTGGTCTTTCCAATTACTTGCTATGCATCTGAGAGCTGGACAACGAATAAGGATGACAGAAAAAGGATTGACACCTTTGAGCTGTGGCGTTGGAGAAGAGCACTGAATATCCTATGGATGACCAAGAGAACAAACAGATGTCTTAGGAGGGTGCAGCTAGCATGTTCTTAGGAGCAAGGAATGATTAAGTTTCACTTCATATACTTTGAGCATGTTGCTAGAAGCAGCTATTCCTTATAGAAGGACATGTTGGGAAGGGTGGAGCATTAGTGAAGGAAAGGAAAACCTTCAATCAGGTGGATTGACAGGATGATTGCTGTGTGTCAGGAAGTGTGAGGATGGCACAGGATAGAATAAGATTCACATCTTTTGTTTATAGGGTCTCTATGAGCTGTATTTGACTCAATGGCACCTAACAACAACAAGAAGAGCTGATACATAAGCCAACAAAATAAATAAAATAAGAACTCTAACCAGTTTCTGGATTTCAGATTATAGCAAGCCCATGCATGTCATAGTAGAATTGTACTTTATAGAATTTTAGTGGATTATTCTGGGGGGCAATAAGTTTTTAGGGTTTTCTGCAAGGCTCTTATGGGTTGACCTGAACTACTAATCTTGCAATTATCAGCTAAGCATTTAACTATTTATAGCATTAAAATATTCTAGCATGAATCAATAATTGGATAAATAAACTTTCACTGATCCCTAATCTATATGTGGCAGTCTGAAGAATGGACTATCTCATTTAATGATTTGTTACAATGGTGGTAGCTCAGTAATAGAATATTTGCCTTCTCTGTGAGATACCTGTATTTGATTTCTGGTCAATATACCTCATGTGGTGGCTTGTTAATTGCTGTGATGTAGAACAGGTTTCAAGAAGACTCCCAAATTAACATGAACTAGAAAGAAAAACCTTTGAAAATTATTTAATAAATTCATGAAATTTCATTGTGCAGGGAACCACAAGGACTCACGAGGTCATTTAATAACAGCTAACAACAACACATTAATTATTGCAATAGGTCTATTATTATTTCCTTTTTCATAAATAAGTGAAAAGAAACATCGTGTGATTTAATAGTTTAACTAGAGTTAATGTATCAAGCAGTTAAACTGACCTTCCTGACTCTTAAACCTAAGATTTTATTACTATGCTATAAAATCCCTGTACTTGTACATCTAGTCATCTTGATATTAATAAATGTTATATCATTCTGTTAAAGAATTAACTGAGTTGGTTATCAAAAGTATGTTTATATAGTGTAATCTGACTTTTAACTCTCCATATTTCAAAAGATACCCCAGAAAATAGTTCAGAACAATAATTTAAGCAGGAAGGTAACTTGTATTTTCACAGGTGACAAAGTTGTGACTTACCTCCAGGTGACCAGCTATTGTAGCAATATGCAGGGCAGTGAGGCCACCATACCCAACCTGCTGGATATCAGCTCCACTGTGAAGCATGGAAGTGATCAATTCTGCACTAGCCTGTAAGGAAACAGGTATTTAGTGTTGCTTTCCCACTAATAGCAGGTTCAAAGTTGTGAATCGGGATATATTGATTCCCTGATTGTCAGCCAGTTTAGGTGCTCAAAGAAAACCTAAGTGTGATTTCTGGCATAAGAGCACATCCGATAGCAGAGTGCAGCTCTCAGATGGCTCAGTGCAGGACCAAATGACAGTGTTGTTCAGTTCCAATCAATTCTCCACCACTTGACCGTGAAAGGCAGACAGAAAATTTACCTATGATGAACTCTTGCAAGCTCAATCTTACATGTAGGCCACTCTAATAAATGTGCCTTGTAGGCAACTAAAATAAACTCTAAAATAGGTCAGGAATGTTGAAAGCACAGTCTGAAGATTTTTTTTTTCTTTTAGAGTTGAAGATGAAAGGAGTCATCTAAAAATAGACAGTGTGAACCCAGTTTTGAACTAACTGCAATTCAAGAGACTATTGTATGATGGATCAGTAATTGCCTTGTCACCAATTCACAAAGCCGTGGACTCTGCACATAATCAATACAGAAGCTCTATCGGCATAGGTGGTAGGGAACTGTGCTGTTAACACAAAGGTCACACCTCTCCGGCAGTTCAAATCCACCAGCAGCTCCATGGGAGAAAGAAGGACAATTTCCTCCTGTTCAATTTACAGCCTACCCCAAAATCAGTGGAGGGTCAGCTATGAATTGGTTCTAACTCTACAGCAGCGAAGTTTTGTGGGTTGCTTTTTTGTTTGTTGGGTACTTTTTTTAAAAAAATCAAATCTTTCTTATAGACATAGAAGCTCTACAAGGATATTTCATCATGCCCTCTTTGAGATGGAATAAATTTAATAGTAATGGGTCTGCTTTGGTTTTGACATTTCTTATTTTGACTCATTTTAACAAATACATGATTTAAACCAGTATTTGAATCTTCAAACAAGCATAACATAAGCAATGATCTAATTTTTTTACTTTCTTTATGCTATTATTGGTATCTAGTATCGCTGTGATATGTTGTTATTGTTAGATTGTGTCAAGTTGAGTACAGCTCATAGTGATGCTTTGAACAACAGATCTGAAACCTGTCCTGTCCTATTCGAACCTCATAATCGCTGACATATTTGAGTGCATTGCAACCGTCATTGTGTCAATACATCTGGTTGAGGGTACTCTTCTCTTTTATTGGCCTTCCACATTTCCAAGCATTGTCTCTCTCTCCAAGGAATAGCCTCTTCTAACAACAGGCCTGAGTATGTGAGAGAAAACTTTATCATGTTTGCCTCCCAGGAACACTCTAGCTGACTTTGTCGAAGACACATCAATTTGTTCTGTGGACAGTCCATACGACATTCAGAACTCTTCTCCAATGTCTCAGAGAAATCAATTTTTCTCCCATTATGCTTATCCATTGTCCAGTTTGCAAATACATAGCAAGTGACTGAAAATACCATGACATGAATTAGGCACACCTTAGTTCTCAAAATGACATCATTGCTCCTCAGTAATGTGGAGAGGTCCCTAAGAGCACTTTCCCAATGCAATACAAGGGTGTAATTGCAGATCCACATAAGATAAAGTCTTAGACAGTTTTACTCTTTATCTTTCTCAATGCTGCCTATCAGTTCAATGGTGAGAATTTTTGTTTTCTTGATGTTGAGATGTAATATATATTGAAGGCTGCAGTCTTTGGACTTTGACAGTAAACAATTCAAGTCCTCATTATTTTCAAGAAGCGTCATTTGGTGGTGTCATTTGCATACTTTAGAAAAGTTATGAGTTTTTTTCCAGTCCTGATGCCATATTTTTCTTCTTAGAGTCCAGTATTTAAAGTTATTTGCTCAATATACAAATTTAATAAGTTTGAAGAAAGGATGCAATCTTAATGTACACATTTCCCAAATATAGTATTCCATTGTGCTCTATTCAACAATAGGTTCTTGATCTAAGTATAGATTTCACATAAGCACAATTGAGTGCTCTGGGTTTCCTATTCTTCTCAATCTTAGCCATAATTTGTATGATACATACAGTTAAATGCCTTTGCATAGTCAACAAAGTATAAGTAAATGTCCTTTTGGTATTCTCTGCTTCCAGACAGGATTCATCCAACATGAGCAATGTATCCCTGATGTCACAGCCTCTTCAAAACAGAGCCAGAACTTCTGACAGTTCTGTCAATGTACTGTTCTAGCCATTTTTGGATGACTTTCAGCAACCTTTTCTTTGCACGAGATGTTGTTGTTGTTGTTCTGTGCTGTTGAGTCGCTTGCGACTCATAGCGACCCTATGTGCAACATCCATCCCTAAACTCTGCTCTGTCCTGTGCCAATTGCACCGTCTCTGAAACACCCATCCTGATTACCCCAGTCACTGAATCAATCCACCTCATAGGGGGCCTTCCCCTTCTGCGCTGTCCCTCCACCCTCCCAAGCATGATGTCCCTCTCCAAGGACCTGTCCCTCCTTGCAACATGTCCAAAGTGTGCTAGACGGAGCCTCAGAATCCTTGCCTCCAAGGAGCAGCCCTCTTTGACCCTTTCCAGGATGAATCTGTTGGTTTTCCTAGCAGTCCATGGTACCCTCAATACTCTTCTCCAATAAAAAGTGTGTAGTATAGTATCATATAAATCAGTATAATGATTAAACTTATTTGACATTCTAAAACAGAAAAAGTAACAGTGGTAGAAATATCTTCAGTTATTAAAGGATAAGATAGAATAGAGGAAAAGGTTAAAGAAATTTAAGTTATAATTGTAATATTCTCTATTACATTTGTAATAATGGTTGGATGGCTGTGTGTATTTAAACACAATAATTAAATTACAAAATGAATGTTGTGTATATCTTTGTGTGTAAATTATATATCAAAAGTAAAATTTTCAAAAATTTAAAATAAAGGGTGGGGGGACCAAATCAGAATGGGGGCTAGTAATTTGGATTAAAATACTAACCATCTACTTTACTTTTACTTTTGATAAGTAGAGATAATCTTGCTGGAAAAAATAACCAGTCATGAGGCTGCCAAGATATGTTACTGAAGGAGCTTTTAAGGTGACCACCAATGAATAAAAATAAGAAGTATATTATTTATTTTTTGAGTGTTGAAAACAAAGAAGGATTCACTTGAAATGCTTGAAAATATTCAGCTGAAACTTTCAACTGAATATGCATTTGAAAAATACTCACTATAATACATACATATATATAAATTATATATATGAAAATATCTATAAAATTAATGTTGGTGTCTACCATAGACTCAGAACCCATTCATAGCTGACTCTTGAACAGGTTTTAAGAGGCGATTAATCTCACGGTAGGAGATTGCCCGTCTCTCTCCCTCAGGGCAGCTGGTGGTCTTGAACTGCATGTCTTTGGGATTGCAGTGCAGCTTCTTGCCACTAGGCCACTGAAGTGAGATATAGCTAGCTAGCTAGATAGAGAGATCTATATATATATACACACACAAAGCAAGAGCATGCGCATAAATATTGATATATTAAGTACTAGTAAAATTAGATAGATTGGTGTGGAACATTTTGAATCAGACGACCATAGGATCTATAGCGCTGGAGATGAAAATGTGAGGAAAAAAAAAGAAATCATTTCATAGTTAAAAAGGCCATTTCTAGATCCATCTTGAAATAAAATTTAGTAAGTGAAAGGATAATATCCATACATTTACAAGGAAGACATGTTAATACCATCATCTTTCACATTTATGCATCAACAATCAGAGCCAAAGAGGAGGAAGCAGATGTTTTCTACCAATTTTTTGCAGTCAGAAATCAATTGAACATGTAACCAAGAGTCATTAATAATAACGAGTGACTGGAAGGCCAGAGTTGGGAACCAAAAGAAGGATCAGTAGTCAGAAAATATGAAAATGGTGACAGAAATGAGGCTGGGGATAGAATGATAGAATTCTGCACAATCAAGAATTTATTCATAGCAATTATTTTTTATAAGAAACATAAACACAGGCTATTGACATGAATTTCTCCTGATGGTATGCACAGGAATCATATTGATTATATCTGTGGAAGGAATCGTTGGAGAAGTTCAATATCGCCAATGAAAACTAGGCCAGATGCTAATTATGGAACAGACCATCAATTGCTGATATGCAAGTTCAAATTAAAGCTAAAGAAGGTGAAATCATATCCAAAGGAATAAAAATTTGATCTTGAGTCTATACCCCCTGAATTTAAAAACCAACTAAGGAATAGGTTTGAGGCTTTGAATAATAGTAACGAATGAACACCAGATGAGCTGTGGGAAAATATCAAGAATATAATTTATGAAGAATGCAAAAGGTTATCCTAAAGAATGTAGAAAAAAAGACCAAAATGGGCATCACAAGAGACAAGGGATTAAAGTTCAACATCAAGAAAACAAAGATTCTCACCACTGGGCCAATTGGCAGCATGAGATTAATGGAGAAGAGATTAAGGTTGTTGATAATTACAGTTTGCTCAAATCCACAATCAACATTCTTAAAACCAGCAGTCAGGAAATCAAAAGATTAATGGCATTGGGAAAATCTAGTGTTGATTATAGGTGCATTCCAACTCAGTGTTAATCAACAACAACAGCAACATGTATGAAGAGAGGCCTGTGTATATGGGTGCAAGCACTGTTATATTAAATGCACAACTATGTAATAAATAATTGGCTCTTTGAATTGACTATATTTGTTGGGAAGAAAGTGTCTGTGATCCAATTCTGAAAGATCACAGGCAATGAAAATCCCATGAAGTAGAATTTTCTCTTGAAATACATGAGGTTGCTATGAATCGGAATTAACTTTATAGTAACTGATTTTGTATTGCTTTGATACGTGTGACCCGCTGACAATTTTTTTTTCAGATTCAAGGAGATTACATAAACAAGAAAACTAAGAATCTATGATTTCGGAAATTGATCCAAGATCAGAAAACACAAATCACAATAAAGAACAATTGGGGAAATGGACAAATTTGTGCTGGGCCATCTCCTCCTCCCTTGCAATTTACTGCCTCTGAAAACCTGCTGGAGGGTTAGTTAAGGTTTGGTTCTGACTCAATGGCACTCAGCAACAACATTGATTGTTGCTATTGTTGTTTACCACTGAGTTGAAACCGACTTAGAGCTCATCCTCCAGCGGTTTTGAAAGTGAATTAATGGCATGGAAAGAGATTATCCATTCTTCTCCTGCAGAACAGCTAGTAGATTCAAACTGTATGCCTTCAGTTAAATACAGTTTTGTAGCACTAGAACATTACATCATTGGTAACTTTTCTGAGTTACATAATTTCCTTGTTCATAGAAAAAAATATTGGAATATTACAAAATAGACATTTTTGTCGCTCTAATTTACTCTCAGTTGGTGTAGGATAAAAATGGAACTATAATGAAAATTTGACAAAATGAAAATAATTAATGAGTCTGACAGAGGGTAGAAAATGGCTTCCTGTACTATTCTTTCAAATATATTTTAAGTTTCAGTAATTAAAATAAAAATTTATTTTAAAAATGTGAAAAGGAGCTCAGAAGTTAATTAGTTAATATTGCAGTGGTTTAGCAAGGAATAATTAGAGCTACATTTAATACAATGTTGTTGTTTTTGTTGTTGTTGTTGTTATGTGCCGTCGAGTCGTTTCTGACTCATAGCGACCCTATGTACAACAGCCCTAAACCCTGCTCTGCCCTGCGCCAAATGCACCAACTCTGACACACCCATCCCGATTACCCCAGTCACTGAATCAATCCATCTCATAGAGGGTCTTCCCCTCCTGCGTTGTCCCTCAACCCTCCCAAGCATGATGTCCCTCTCCAAGGACCTGTCCCTCCTGGCAACATGTCCAAAGTATGTCAGACGAAGCCCCAGAATCCTTGCCTCCAAGGAGTAGCTTGGTTTAATCCTCTCCAAGATGAATCTGTTTGTTTTCCTGGCAGTCCAGGGTACATTCAGTACCCTTCTCCAGCACCATAGCTCAAAAGCATCCACTCTCCTTCTGTCCTCCCTAGTCATTGTCCAACTCTCTGATGCATAACAAGCGATTGCAAATACCATGGCCTGTATCAGGTGCACCTTAGTCTCCAGAGAGACACTGTTGCTCCTGAGTACTTTAGAGAGGTCCCTAACAGCAGACTTTCCCATCACGATATGCTTTTTGATTTCCTGACTGCTGGTGCCAAGAGTGTTGATTGTGGAGCCGAGCAAACTGAAGCTGTGAACAATCTCAATCTCTTCGTCATCCGTCCTGATGCTGCCAATTGGTCCAGTGGTGAGAATCTTTGTCTTCTTGACATTGAGCCTCAGTCCATACTGAAGGCTGCAGTCCTTGACCCTCCGCAGCAAGTGCATGAGGTCCTCCTCAGTTTCAGCAAGCAGGGTTGTGTCATCTGCATAACGGAGATTGTTAATAGACCTTCCACCAATCCTGTAACCACAATTCTCCTCATAGAGCCCAGCCTCTCGGATAATCTGCTCTGTAGTGGTGGCTAATTTATACTGTTTATTTAAAGTTGAATGACAATTTTAATATCTTTTTAAAAAGCCTTATTAAGAAATAACAAAGTAATCATGCATTCTATTACTATCTATTTTTTAAGAATTGTTGCTTAGTTTGTCCCTTAAGAATATGAACATGTCTAAACTTGCTTCTGAAGAAGCTACACTCTATGCTTTCCTTCTGGAAAATATAAGAAATTAGAAAGAGAGGAAAAGGAGGTCTTAAAAATAGAAATTTAGTGTTGACAACCAGAATGAGGAAAAATATACTCTCTAAAGCTTGTAGTACTAAATCATTCAAAACATATTTGTAGTTTTGTATCACGCAAATCTTAGCAAAATGAACAAATATAAAAATACTCTCAGTCAGTCAGGTTTATAATTTATGGTTTCACACTGTCTTGGCTTTCTATAATCAGCTTCCTGTTCTTAAAGCTTATCTGCTTTCACCTTCAGCTTTTAAGCAGAAAAGCCAGCAGCAGAATCCAATTCCTATCCATTGAACTCAGGTATTCAGACTATCAATATAACATAGATGGATATTTTTCCATTATTCTCTGCTTTAAGCTAGAATCCGTGTAATATCAGCATTGCTATACCTGATGCTATGACCTCTTCTAAACCCAACTTGGACTTCTGGCATTTCCCTCTCAATATATTGTTCCAGTCATTTTTGGATGATGTTAAGCAATGTTTTGCTTGTATGTGATATTAATAATATAGTTTGATAATTTCACATTCTGTTGGGTCACCATCTTGAGAATGGGAACCAGTATGGTTCTGTTTCAGTCAGTCAAACAGACAAATGTTTTCCAAACTTTCTGGCATAGTCTGGTGAACATGTCAAGGGTTACACTATAGATGAAACATGTCAGTTTGTATTCCATATATTCCTGGTGCCTTATATTTTGCCAGTGTCTTCACTACAGCTTGAACTTCTTCCTTTGTTAACATTGGCTCTTGTTCATATGGTACTGCCTAAAATTTTCAGTGTCAAAATTCTTTTTGGTAGACTGATTCTGTGTATTTCTTCTATTTGCTTTTAATGTTTTTTTAATCATTCGCGATTCTGCCATGACATCACTAAGTACTGCAACTTGAGGCTTGAATTTGCTTTTCAATTCTTTCAGCTTAATAATTGCTGAGCATGTTCTTCTCTTTTTATTCTCTAACTCCAGGTTTCACATTGTGTTATGCTTTTTCTTCTAAAGCTATGCTTTAAAATATTCAATTTAGCTCTTTTACATTGGCATCTCTTCCCTTTGTGTTGGTTCTCAACACTGTAATGCAATTTTCATAGTTTTTTCTGACATACATTTTGGCTTCTTTTTTTCTCCTCTGTCTTTGTAGTGACCTTTTGCTCTTTTCATGTATGATATCCTTGATGACATCTCACTGCTCCTCTGGTCTTCAATCATAGGTGATAAATGCCTCAAACTTGTTCTTAAGATATTTTTTTTTAAATTCAAGTGAATAAATTCAAGGTTGTATTTTGGTTCTTATGGATTTGTTTCAGCTGCTTCAGTTTCAGTTTTAACTTATATATGACTAATTGATGGTCTGTTCCACAGTCAGCACCTGGCCTGGTGTCGTCTGCTGATACTGAGCTTCTCCAACAATTCTTTCCACAGATATAATCAATCTGATTCCTTTGCAGTCTGTCAGATGAGGTGAATGTTAAAAGTCTCTTTTTGTGCTTCTTGAAAAAGGCGTTTGCTATAAATAAATCATGAAATGTACCAAATTCAATCATTCATTCTCCATCCTTACTTCCGTCACTAAGTCTGAGCTTTTCGACTGCCATTCCTTCCTCCTTGTTTCCAACTTTTGCATTCGTTTTTGTTTTGTTTTGTTTTGTTTTTTCATTTTTATTTTATATTAGTTTCCTTGCAAAATTCATATACATCGTGTTTCACACCATCCTTCATTCACACTGTTTCATACAATCATTTCCGTTCATTATGCTTTATAAAAGCAGTCACGACTGAACTATGCCTTGTCTTTCCAAATCCCAGCTGTGTCTTTCTCAATTCCTTTTTCACCCCCACTCTGCACCAACCCAACTGTGCAACTCTAACTTTTCTCTGTGCCCATCCTCACTGCTCTGCTTCCACACCTTTCCCCAATGTCACACTAACACACTTTACTAGTTATTTTTCTATTTATACAGACATGGTCTTATGCCATATTTGTCCTTATGAGACTAAGTAAGTTCACTCACAATAACTCCCTCCAGTCTCTCCCAAGTTATGTAGGTTTGTTGTATTTTTT